>NW_026267513.1:106354-108609 GCF_000697945.3 Frankliniella occidentalis | reverse complement strand
GGGGGGGGGGGGGGGGGGTAGATGTAGATGCAAGGGGAGGTCGAGCTGGGAGGGATAAGAATATACACAACAACAGGTTCCGAGGCGGGCGGAGCAGGGAATGGAAAAACGAATAGCGGAGAGAGAGGCATCTGGCCGACAGTAACCGAGGGCGGGGTATCGCATAGCTCAAAGTTCAGGTGGAGCTGCGCCGTGTGGCAGTCTGCGGGCGTGGCGGGGGAGGACGGAGTGAAAGTCTGGTACACGGTGTGCTGCTGCCCGGACTTCCACTCTCTCTCTCTCTCTCTCTCTCTCTCTCTCTCTCTCTCTCTGGCCCGCTTGCCTGGCGGCCTCCACTTCCTCCACATGCCCACCTGTCACCCCATCCACCCCTCCCCTCAACGCAGTGCCAGAACACTCCCTTCCCGCCTTGCCCCCCTCCCCTTCACCCCCTCCTGCCCGGCCACCTTCGCGATTTATACCGCCTTCTCCCGCGCTCCATCTTCGCCGGCACCACTATCTTTCTTTGCTGTCGGTCTCTTTTCTCCCTTCTCTCTCGCGGCTCTCTCTCTCCGTCTCTCTTTATGCCTCTCTCTCTCTTTCTCTCTTTCCCCTGCCCCTCCGTTCCTTTCACTGTCATGATTGCCCCTTTGTATTTCTCGCTCTGATTTATTCCTGCCCTAGGGTCATGTATCCATCCATCGAGGGCATCTCGGCCTACCTTTACTCCACCCCCTCCCTCTTTTCCTCTCTTCTTCGGCGTGGACCTCTCTTTCGCGGGCTTTCCCGTTTGAGCCTTTAGCTCTAAGCGGGCGGCTGCTACTGCTTCTGGTGTTTTCAACTTTGGAGATAAATGGAGCCTTCCCGTAATCTGCGCTTCCTTCCTTCCAAGTTACAAGCACCGAATCTGATGCACCTGATACTGAACTGCGTAGAGCTTTTATTCCCAGCCCTCTGTCATTTTGGTCGAAAGAAAAATGCCCCCCCCCCCGTTAGAAAAGTTATTTTGGGTGGCTTTTCTCCTGATGCGGCCTACTTTGTCAGTAGCTCTCCTCGTACTAACTGCGTAAAAATTGCACTGCGATTCTGAACGAGTAGCAGCCCACGCCAATGATAGGCTTCCCGTTCTGGTGCTGCTCTCGCTTGCTCTTCTCTGACGCAGTCGCAGTAGAGACTCGGCTGCTCCTGTTCCTGTTCCTCGTTTCGGAGAAATTGCTCGTCGTACCGGCCGCCTCTACCCGATACTCCGATTTTTAGACAGTCCCATTAAGACTGTCTTTTCCGGAAAAAAGTTCCCCTTCTTCCCCTCCTCGTTTTTATATATTTCTTTCTAACTTTTTTGCCCGCTTGTATTTAAATACCTTCAGTGGTTCTTGGTAGATTTTAGTAATCCCCGCAAATGTGCATGTCTGTGCTTTCCAAATCAGGGGAGCATTATTATTTTAACGTGGTATGCAAGAATTGGATTGTAGTTTTGTTAGACCACATAATATTTCGTGTTGTGGGCCAAAGTCGCGGGGGCTATTCCGTTTCAACGGCATGGTCCAAAACTAAACACGGTCTTGGATGCCATTGGCCTGCTCGATAAAATCAAAGATCGGGTCTTGAAATTCAAGAAAAAAAAGTTTACCGTGTGGTATCGTCGAGTGGCTTTGAAACAATCTACCATCCAGTACCTACAAAAAGTATTAACATGTATTTTGTTTTCTTTTTTGCATAGGTCAAGGCGATCTAATACTGGTTCTATTTTCCGCGCTTGTCGCATACCTGACGTTATATGGGTCCCCTCGTGGGTCCCCCTCCACTGAGGATGCTCGTGACTCACAGTCAAGTCTTCCGGAGTCTTTGGGCCGCCGTATTTATGGTGACCTTTATGGATCGCCGCGCTTTATGTATATATCGGTATATCCGTTAAACGAGTCGCGTGGCGCGGCATTTTCGTGGGCGGCGCCGGGCGAGGGGCTCGTCCAGGGGTGAGTGACCCGCCAGCGCCCCTGGCGTTGGCGCGCTTCCAGTATAGAGTATGAGGAACCTGCATTTCAATTTCAAGCCGTTCACCGCGTCTGTTCCGGACATCACGGTAGCGGCAGAGGTGAAAACTACGGCTGGACCTCGGTAAAAACAGGTTCCTCAGTTTGCAGGTTTTTCTTTCTTTTAAAAAAAAATTGTTTACCTGTGAAACGGTCGGAGCTGCACAACGGTTTTATTTTGAATGAGGACGGTGGTACACGAATGGTACCTTGTCGGTCGGGTCGGCCTCAAAAGAGGGGGGGGGG
>NW_026267513.1:104258-106304 GCF_000697945.3 Frankliniella occidentalis | reverse complement strand
GCCCCGCCCTGCCCCGCCACGCCCCGCCACTGCTCGAGGCCGCCCGCCACACCCCGAAGGCTCAATGAAGAAGCATTGCTGGGATGAGGTGGGCCGCCGTGGCGTGGCGCGGCTCGGCACGGACTCCCGACCCCCGCGTGACGAAAGCCAAATATATCGCCCGGATTTTTACGATGTGTGAGATTTTCTGCTGCTTCGCGCCCGTTGGGGAGGCGGTAGAGAGTGAGAGGGTGGCCCGCGGAGGGGGGGTTGGCGGGGGAGTGCTATGAGTGAGCGTCCCTCATATGGAGCACACCCGCGCCCCCACGTCCCGTGCCACTGACGGAGGGATCCGTCAATACACGCGCAAGGGGCGTGGCGGTAGAGGAGAGAGCTCGTTCGGCATTTCAGCACGTTTTGTTACTTTGCTTTTGACGGCGTTGAAAAAGTGTGTGTAGTTATGGAAGGACGAGGAACATAATTGTGTCTATTCTATTTGCCAAAATGTCCTGAGAGAACTGACCGTATTAGGGTTATTTAGTTAATGTGAACTTGTCGTTGTTGTTACCCTCTGTTCAAGGTTTAGCTAAACAGGTGATCCTCATTGCAGTGGACTCACGTGTTGAATTTGAGTCGTGTAACGGGCACTAGCAATATGAAAAGTTTTCGGTTTTCCTCCACAACGAATTACCCAGCTCACGTCTGGCTGGTACCCGCTGCAACCCACTCCCTCTCGCTCGACTGCGTCCGCTCCCCAGCCCGGCGGGGCAGATACCCGTCCCGCTCGAGAGGAAAAGCACACGCGAGTAGAGTCAAGTTATATTGAAATACTCTGCTCCTAAATACTCAACTTGTGTTTTTGCAGTGACTTCGGGAGATCGCGCGCGCTTCCTGGAGTCGTTGCGTTCTCTTTTTTTTGCGGGTGCTGCTACGAGCAGGCGTGTGTCCCTTGCCATGTCGCTGTGACCCGCAGACCCGCTCTCACCCGAAGCTTTTCGGACCCCCCCCCCCCCATCGTCCCCTTTTCCCGCTCACCTTACCACCCTGTCAGCCGGAGGGGTGATCTCTTGAGCCGGCCGATCACAAACGGGGGCAATTTCGTCTCCCGTGTGGCCGAGGCCAAGCCGCCCCACCTTTGAGCCCCCTTGCGCTGGCCCCGCGGAGGTCCCCCCCCCCCCTCACCTCGGCGGGGCCTTTCCCACCCATACCTAGACACGTTCATGAGGCGGGCCCTCTGATATATCGTTGCCATGACCTTAATTCCCGGCGGCTAGCCTTCTCTCGCATTGGCCGCTCGTGAAATTAAGCACGTCTTTGTCATTTTGAATTGAAGAGGAGAACGGGGCGGTAAATGTTGAGCGAGAGAAGAATATGACTGGGGGAGGAGGGGGTGGTGCTGTCAAGCTAGCAGTCTGTTGTTGCGCACTTTTGTTTACTCGCGTCCGTCCTTTTTATTTGCCTTGCGCGGCCCCTTTAGATCCGGGCCGGGATTAATAAGAAAAAATGCTCGAGACGAGTTGAGCCAAGTTGGCGGGTCAAGGCGCGGCGAGGGCCTTGTGACGGGGTGGGCAGAGAACGGGCAGAGGGGTGGAGGATGGGAGAATTAGGCCCTTAGAGGTCACTAAGATGTCTGCCGTTTGAACACTCCCAGGAAAAAACTAAAGTAATTCGCTATTTGGAATAAAATTTTCATAACTTTTTAGGGCGATTTACTTGTTGTGTCATAAAGAATGTATGTTTACGTTCTGTTCATTGTCCGTTTTGGTTATGTGGCTGTAAAAAGTCACCTGGCCGTTTTTGCTGAGGCCTCCAGTGGTGCTGACGCGGTAGCTGTCCGCCTGTTTGCCAGCCTTGCCGTGTGGGAGACTGCTAGCCAGCCTGCCTGCCTGCCTTTTAGAGTCGGTCGCATGCGCCTGCGTGCCTCCGGCACTCTAGAAATGCACGCAAAGGGGCGAGCGGGCTAAACGCACTGTGGGAAGAGAGAAGGGGGAGGAAAGAGCGCCTTCTTGAAATCGCTAAGTATGTTTGGCCTGGTCGTGGAGAAACTCCTTTGGGTTCGAGACACTT
>NW_026267513.1:102060-103683 GCF_000697945.3 Frankliniella occidentalis | reverse complement strand
GTGACGACGCCAGAAAACGTACACGGGCCCGAAACGTAGGCAACGTAGCGGATGGTTGCCGCAACATAGAGGCCACCAACTAAGGTTTGTCGGGCTGGCGTACATCTACCTAGTATATTTTTGGCTGAGCGATAGGCTGTTTCATTTTGGAGGGTCAAGTGTTCGATCATGTCGGAACGCATTTAAAATGAAAATTTAGTCAATCCTAAGGGAGGTAGTCGTTGTCCGGGGCTTTTGTGACCCCCGGAACCATACGCGCCTCGCGGTCAAAGCTTAACATTGCTTTTGGCGGGTACCACGAGTGTCATGTGCCAAGCCGCGCTGCGGCGAAACGGTGCCACCTATGACCACGCCCGTTTCAGCGGAGACTACCTAGGGTATATACTTCACATCGGACGAAGTTGCGACCGCGCGCTCCACCCCGTTCAGAACGTAGGGCGTAAGTACTCGGAAAGTAGGTACCTCGCTCTAGCACGAGTACCGTTCAATTTTTTCGGTCGGGGTTTGCGCCGGAATGTAGCTTGGACCCATAGCTTTGGAATCGCACTTCGACCGTCCATACCATTTTATTGCATCACCCCCATAATGCGAGGGGAACGATCCGAACGGCGCCCGGCGGCGACTCGCCGGTTCGAATCATGCGCGCGAAACTATGGCGCTGGCCTGGCGGGAAGCGGTATAGTCCGCTCAGCGCCGCTGCACCAGACGAGCGCTTTGCATACTATACCGAACTTTACGTAAAGTAAGGTCCACTTTTAACTTTACCGGTATTTTTAAAGCACTACAACCGTTCGCCTGTGGGAGCGCAAGGACTACGTCGACTGAGTCTCGAGTCAAGAGGCTTGTCCGACCAGCCCTCCCTCATGTTGAAGGTTAGCTCAGCGGTCTAAGGCGTCGACTTCACACCAAAAGAATCCGAGGATCCAAGGAACGAGTCCCATCCCCAGCCGATCCAAGCAGCGCAGTGTGTCTCCCCAGCATTGTAACACAGATGTGCACCCCATAATTTTTAGGGGGACCTCCCCTCTGACCGGGCGCCAATCGGACAGTCCGACAAGAGGTACCGGGCGTCAATCGGACAGTCCGACGGAAGGTCTCGGGCGCCAATCGGACTGCCCGATTCGGACTGAAGTCGGACTGCTCCGATTAACATCCGAATTTCAAATGTTTCGGAACATAAATGGAGTCGTCCGAAACAACTGTCCGAAACACATTAGTCGGAGTAAAAACGGAGCAAGTCCGCTTCGGATGTCTTTCGGAGCTGTTCGTTTTCACAAGGGCGCTACTTGAGATGGGTTGAGGATGGTGTCCGGCGAATGTTCTTGAGCTGTGCAGACAAGCAGCTATCTTCCTGGGCTGCGACGACAAGCACCTATCTGCTGGAGGGTGGCGGACAAACAGCTATCTGTTTTTGGATGAGCGATTAGCGAAGCCCTCCACTGACCGAAAAAGTTTCATTCTGTTTGATTGTGTGTTTGTCTGTCTGTCCGCACGATAACTCGAGAACAAATTGAGCTAGCAACCTAAAATTTTCCGGGTCGTTTTGTGTCATAAAAAGACAGATTGAGTTCGAAGATGAGCATTCTAGCTCAAAAACTGGCTTGTTAAAAAATCAAAAACTAC
>NW_026267513.1:99735-102010 GCF_000697945.3 Frankliniella occidentalis | reverse complement strand
CCTCCCTCCCTCCCCGCGCTGTCTGTGTATTTTCTTCGCACAGACGTGCCCTCCTTTTATCTCTCTTTTTTCCCTCTTTTTCGTTTCCTTCTGTCTCATACTGCAGTCTGAGAGAAACACAATAAGATGATCTGACCTGGCTGGCCTGCCCCGCGGGGTGGAGTCGGACCGTACGTTCGCCTGTCCATCCTTGCTCCCTGCCGTCTGTCCCCTGCACCCGCCATCCCCGTGATAAGGGACGCAGAGCTCGCCTCATCTTGCCCGGACACAAAACTATTACCACCGCTATTATTATTTATCGGCGTTATTACCGCAGCGACATCGCGCGCTCGCGGGCGAGCTTCCTCCTCCGTCTCCGCGCAAAGCACCTCCAGCCGCCGCAGTCGGCTCTCTTTCTCTCCCCCCCCCCTCTCCCTCTCTCTCCCTCTTCCCGCGCACAACTACTGTGCAATAGTAAAGGGAGCAGGAAATCACATCATTACAGGACTTGCGGTTGGGATTTTTTCCGCCATTATTTTTGTGCATGGCTAGCGATAAAGCTGTGGGCCCGCGTTCTTAACGACGTGTTGTGTACGACGTTGACTTTGACTCCTTGCTCTCTCTCTCTCTCTCTCTCTCTCTCTCTCTCCCCCCAGAACTGTGTGTTAGCTGGACCATTAACGTAAATACAAGCTTCCTTGTATAATTGGCCAGGGGCGGTGGTGCACTGGGTCTGGCAAATTGCCGCGTAATAGCCGTGGGCCTTGGAGCACTGGCAATCAGGCATTTAAGTGTCCCACAGGTCCTTCTTGGCTTGTTTTTCCTGAGGAAAAATATATAAAACAAACCCAATCCAACCGACAACTCGGTCGGTCGCCTGACTCTAGGAGGGCTCTCTCCTCTCGCTCTCTCCCCCGCCCTTCTCTCTCTCTCTCTCTCTCGCTCGCTCTCTCTCTCTCCGTGCACTCGGACCGTTTTATCGCCTGGAATTGAATCATACATATTTGTTTCGGGGGCGCGCGCACGTATGCATGCCGCTGCATTCCCCCCACCCTCCTCTTTCCTCTCGCTCTCTCTCTTTCACAGACACACACACACACACCTCTTGCGGCGCTGCGGTCTTACCGCCACCGCGCTTGTCCCCCTCGGCTGGTCGTTTTATTTATCTTTTTGATTTCGCGTTCTGCTGGGCCGCGTTACGTGCGGCGAATATGAATTTTTTGGGGGGCTTGAATATTACGCCGCCGGGACCCTCCTACTTGGACTCCTCCCCCTTCCCCTCCCTCAACGCCCTCTGCGAGGAGCTCAAGGCGCGGCCGTGGCGGCGCCGAAGGTCGGAGCAGCGGAAGAAAGAGGCGAAGAGTGGCGAAGTAACTAGTACGCGCGTGCGAGTTGGTGGTGCGGGCGTGGGCGGCCGCGCACGCCTCGCCGTGCAGCCCGCGGTGAGCACGCGGTGAGCGCGCGGTGAGCCGTGCGCGCCCCGCCGGCCCCGCCCCGCCGGCCCCGCCCAGTAGGCCTCCCCGAGGTCCCTCTCCACCCCCTCGGGGCCCGCGATGAAATGGGTGATGCGCGCACACGGGGAGGCAAAGTAGGGATGGGGCGGCGGGCGGCGCGCGCGGGTAGAAATTGGAGTTTTCTTATCAACTGTGGCGGTGAACGATTCCACAGACGTGTGCGCAATATATATAGTCCCTTTCTTGCTTTTTTCCTCGCCCCTCTCTCTACTCTCTCGCGCCGCCCCTGCCCCTTCGCGGCGCCGGCGCGTCCCCTGAGGCTGGTTATGAGCGCCGCAGAAGGACCCGCCGCACCCTCTCTCCCCGTGCGTGCGTCACCCTCGTCGAAGATCCCTCTGGCATTGGCCCGGATGACTCAACGCTCGCCTGGGCCGGTCGCCCTGCCCGGCAGCGGCCCGGTCTAACGGGCGTCCGCATATTGGAATCGCGGGTGATATTGACTCGGGCGGGCGGCGGCCGCCAGCAACTAGTGGCGCTGGCGCTCCGCTCCTCTCCCGCTCCGCCGCCGGCCTCTGCCGCCCCCGGGGCGGGGGCGGAGCTGGGGGCGGGCCGGGCGACCCCTCCCGCCCCGCGGCTCTTTCTTTGTCGCGGGCCGGATCACCCCCCCCCCCTCTCGGATCACTAATTTGTCCGCCCACCCGGTCGGCCGGGCCGTACGCCGCTGTCCACCCGACTGCGAACTGTCCAAAGTCAATAAGTCGCGCGCCGCACGGTCCCGCTGCTCCCCTCGGGCGCTTAATGATGCCGTAGCCGTAGTTCTGATGGCGGACACCGGCGTTACA
>NW_026267513.1:98627-99685 GCF_000697945.3 Frankliniella occidentalis | reverse complement strand
CCTCCCTAAGTAAGACAGAGGCGTGCCGTTGTTGAAGGCGGCTTTTGGCCGCGCAGATCGGACGTGCGAATAAGCCCTTCTTTATGGCGGATAATCCTTGCCCAATAACGCTCCGGCTGGACCGTATCTCACAAGTGCCTAACGCCCCACGGCGCTACGCCGCGCCACACCCTGCTGGCTGCCCCCCCCCCCCTCTTTTTACACACATACACACACGGCGCTATCGTCTGGCCGAGCGGCAGAGTCGAGTGGCCGGTCACGGCTTCATGGTAGTGGCGTCGCGGGCCGGCGGAGAATGTGTAAGTGTGAGAGGGAAGAGTGGGGAAGAGCCGGAGGAGCTGGACTAGGAAGAGAAGAGCGAAGGAGAGTTGGATGACTCGTCGTGAGAGAAAGGCGATCGCGCGCGGCTGGGTAACTAAAGAGCGCGCCGAGTGGTTGAGTTCCGAGAGGCTTTGCTGCAGTGTGAGGCCGGAGGCCGTCTTCTTGAATGACACTGCACCGCAAATCCACTTCCACCGCGCCCACACATCCGCGCCGTGCGGACGCGGCGCGGACTGCCGATGGGTCCGCAGGGATAAATAAACAGGGGAGAGTGAGTGAGGCGGCGGCCAGGGGAGGCAGCTTCACGGCCCGAATGAGGCTGAGAGAGAGAGAGAGAGAGAGAGCGAGAGAGAGAGAGAGAGAGAGAGAGAGAGAAGAGAGAAGAGAGAGAAGGGTTTCCCGGAGAGAACGAGAGCAGAAAAGGCAGGTGGATGGAGCGGGATTGGAAGTAGTGAGGGAGGGGTGGATATTGAGTTGACAGGAGGATCAGAGGCTAGAGGCGAGAGGAAGAGGAGGTGGAGCAGCGAGACATCGCGGTAAAGAAGACCTGCCCTTTTCGTTTGGGGAACGTAACGGATGCTCTGGTGCAGCCGGGTTTCGGGGGCGTCGAGGCGGTGGTCGGGAGGGCGCGGGCCCCCTGGTGCCCGGGGTCAAGGGTGCCGGGGGGGGGGGGGCGCAGCGCACACAGCGCCGCAGGATTACGAAGACCCCGCGAAGCCCCATCCCGCTGAGGAGTA
>NW_026267513.1:86589-91888 GCF_000697945.3 Frankliniella occidentalis | reverse complement strand
CGGGCGGCGCGCGCGGGTAGAAATTGGAGTTTTCTTATCAACTGTGGCGGTGAACGATTCCACAGACGTGTGCGCAATATATATAGTCCCTTTCTTGCTTTTTTCCTCGCCCCTCTCTCTACTCTCTCGCGCCGCCCCTGCCCCTTCGCGGCGCCGGCGCGTCCCCTGAGGCTGGTTATGAGCGCCGCAGAAGGACCCGCCGCACCCTCTCTCCCCGTGCGTGCGTCACCCTCGTCGAAGATCCCTCTGGCATTGGCCCGGATGACTCAACGCTCGCCTGGGCCGGTCGCCCTGCCCGGCAGCGGCCCGGTCTAACGGGCGTCCGCATATTGGAATCGCGGGTGATATTGACTCGGGCGGGCGGCGGCCGCCAGCAACTAGTGGCGCTGGCGCTCCGCTCCTCTCCCGCTCCGCCGCCGGCCTCTGCCGCCCCCGGGGCGGGGGCGGAGCTGGGGGCGGGCCGGGCGACCCCTCCCGCCCCGCGGCTCTTTCTTTGTCGCGGGCCGGATCACCCCCCCCCCCTCTCGGATCACTAATTTGTCCGCCCACCCGGTCGGCCGGGCCGTACGCCGCTGTCCACCCGACTGCGAACTGTCCAAAGTCAATAAGTCGCGCGCCGCACGGTCCCGCTGCTCCCCTCGGGCGCTTAATGATGCCGTAGCCGTAGTTCTGATGGCGGACACCGGCGTTACAGCAGAGCGGGTCGCAATATGCTGTCCCCCCGCCCGCTTCCAGCGCTCCCACGGTGAGCGCGGGGGTTCAGGGCCATCGCGCGGGCTGCGGCTGCGGGCGCTGAGATGCGCGGCACCCCCAGCAGCACCACCGGCAGCTTGGCCGGCCGCCGACCACGCCGCGCCGCGCGCACACGGCACACGCACAAGTCGGCTGCGGGACGGGCACTGCAATTGAATTGTCTGCGCGAGTGGGAGTGCGTCGGGTGATGGTCCCATTATCCCATCCCCCCGTGTGCGCGCGCCGCGCCGCGAAGCTCAACCACTTTGCAGAGGCATTATTTTTTCGGCCGTTTGCTCCTGATGCAAATTTAATGCGGGCGGGCCTGCGCCGGTGAAGTGCAGCGCAGAGCGATACTGTTTGTTGCCGCTGTGCCGCCCGCCGCGCCGTCAACGATCGTTTTCGGCTCAGTATTTTTTTTCACACCCCTTTTTTTCGAGCCGACTCTAACAATTCGTGAGTATAAATTTGAAGAGTTTCTTTCAATTCGGGGAACTCACTGGTATAAAAAGTTCTTGTCAGGGCAATCGGTCGCCTGCTCTCGCAGAGAAATTTACGTGAGGAATTTATGAATAAAAATTAGAGTAAAGCCTTGTAGAAAATAATGCTGCCAATACTGTTTCTAAAATGCATCTGTACTTTTCAGAAATATGTTTGGGGGGGAAAGGCTTGAATTCGGGCAAGGAAATTCATAGAAATTTGTAGAAATGTTAGGGAACAATTTTATCAACTTAACTTTGCAACAATCCCCAATATGAAACGTATTTTTTTTTAAAGAAAGAAAAGTTTTCCGCTTTGAACACATCCCGCGCTTGTCGCTGCCGGTCCTGGCTCTGGCCTGGACCGCTGGCGGGCCGGCGGGGTGACACGGCGCGGCGGCGGGCCTCCGTACAATGGGGGCTAACGAGGGTGTCGACTTGAGGCCGCCGCGGCCGCCACCGCCGGTGATTAAGAGGACGGAGCTAAATCAAATCGACACCCCCAAGAGCACTTGTCGGCCCCCGAGGCCACCACTCGGCCGCTCGCTGGGCCCCGCCGCCGCACCACTAACTGCTGCGGGCTGAAACTAATTCTTGCGCTGCAGCGGCGGCGGCGCTAACCGCCCTGGTGCACCGCCGGCCTCCCCGCCCGGTGCGCGCCCTGCTCCTGCTGGTCCAGGGGGAGGCTGTCCCCGCGGGCCGGGTGCTCTCTTTGCCTACCTCTCGCTCCCCCGCTCGCGCTGATGGTCGCCAACACCCCCGCCGCGTCGCTGCACCCCGAGGCTAGCAAGGGGTGGTGGTGGGCCAACCCTCTAATTGTAGTGGCCGTTTTCTCGCTAGATTGACGCTGACTGCGCAGCAGCAGAATGGCCGGCCCGCGCGTTCGGTTCGATGCCCGCCGCTGCCCCGGACGCCAGGGTGCGCGGCGGAGGGGGTGGCGCTTGTCGTCCGCGCCGCTCTCTCACCCGCCTCCTGGGTGCGCGACTTGCGCCCGCCCCCGAGAAGGCAAGCAGGCACTTTGTGGTGCAGCATTAACGGCGTGATGTTTGAGACGCTGTGCAATATTGAGGAGAGCAGCTGTTTGGCAAACGGCAACGAGATTCAGAGGGAGCAGGGAGAGCGAGCGAGCGAGAGAGAGAGAGGGGGTGGGGGGGAAGCGGATGTGCACTAACCCCAAAGCTCGTCTGATCCTCGACGCGCGGACGTTTGTTGTCGCAACTTCTCAGGACGGGCGGTCCTGCTTAATCCTAATCCCGCTCGGCCCGGACGGGGATTATGATTTGAACGGCAAAATATTCAATCGCGTGTGTTTGCGCAAAAGGAAAGGGCCCCAAGACGGGCGCGGGGCGGCGGGATGAGCCACTCGTATTCTAATATGAATCGGCCGGCTGTCATCGCTTTGTGTGCCCAGCGAGGTGATGTGTTTATATATGTGCTAATACTCCTTTGTGGCGCTGGCGGGGCGGGGCGGAGCCGCTGAGTAGGGCGGGCGTTCTGTTTGGACGCAAAAGCGATTGAGGGTCCTCGTCTTGGGAGGTCCGGGTGCGGATCAGACGGGCGGACCAGCTGGTGCGCTTTTTAGCGACCATGTGGGCTGGGCGGGCGGGTGAAGGGGACACGGATGGAAGATGGGGTGCAAAGTGGCTGCCGATTGCCTCTAGTAGTAGCTGCACCCCACCCCTCCACTTCCCACCCCCATGTCCGACGTATGTAGAGTGCACCCTTTCACAAACGTCCTCTCACGTTCTTCGACGACTCCTTTGCGCCAGCAAAACTAGTAAACAAAGTCGTCCCAAAAGGGGGCACCAGGGTGGTGTCTGTAGTCAGGAATTCATCGCTTTGGCTCCCTGTAAACAGGACCTCTGCGACGCTCCCGTAAAGTGGCGACCTGATTGTACCCAAGACCCATCCCAGGGAGGCCGTCCATCGCCGGCCCCTCGCACCACCCCCGCCCCCTCGCGCCACCGCTATCCACGACTCCTGCAGGACTTGCGTCGGGGACGTTATGTGACCCCGCCGTCGCCCCCACCCTCTCCCCCGCCCCGCCTGCACCTGTAAATATTCAACCCGCATGGTATAGGGCTTGATAATGGGCTTTTCCCCTATCACCCTGACGACCGCCTTCCGCCATGCACTCGTCTTTAAGCCACGGGTAAAATATGGTATGCATTTCGGTTTGTAAGTATAATATAGTCACATCCGTTACTTCCTCCACCCCTGTATGCGTTTTGTTTCAATTTCTGCATGTATATCACTTCTTTTTCTTTTTGGCGATGTTTTTCATAAGAGCTTGTTCATTCTCTGGGCCTCGAAACGCCCCCCTACTTCGCCTGTGCAAGCCAGCCTTGCTGTACACAATACGTGGATGTTGTTCGGCGAACACGTTCGCACGATGGGAGGGAGGGGAAACAGTGGACGTGGACGTGAGGGTGCGAGGGTGTGCGTGCGCCGCACTGTGTGTGTACGTGAGGTGCAGGGAGCGGGGGGAGAGGCTGCTGCTGTATCTGCACATGAATATTGCACAAGTGATAAATAATAATCTCAAAGAGAGCCATTCTGAGGCCTGCGCGCAGCCCGCCTGCCGGCGCGCCCGTACCACCCCTCCCCGCCCGCCCGGCAGCTCGGCTCGATGGAGCGCACTTCCCTCTTCCCCGTACCCTTCTTTTGCTCTTATTTACAAAGGAGTGCATCGTTTCGATCGACCTGATTAAAAAAGAAAAAAGAAAAACGATAAAAGAGGAAGAAAGGCCGTACGTAATACCAATATTATTGCTTGGCGTGGCAGTGCGCCGCTGGTGCTGCTGTACAGGTGAGGTGATTGACATCGCGTCCATCAACGAACAAAAATAATGCAGGATTGGCAAAGCCTGAGGTGAAACTCACTCTGCTGGATGTGTTGTTTTAAAATATACTTTTTTTGTTCGTGCTCCTCTTTAGTCACGCTTTTCTAATGTTGACAGGCCGGTGGCGCTAATGGAAAGGGCAGCAGTAGAGGGGCTGCCGGCCAGATAGGGGTAATTTTTCTAATTCCAATTACTGTTTGTGTTGCTAGGGCGCGCGGCCCGTACTTTTTTTTTGTTTGAAAGCCCCTTCCGCGGTAAATCATACGAGCGGCACAGGAGGGCGGGGCGGGACTGGAGGGCCAGCTAGGCGAGGCGCTAGCTGTGGGCGCTAGCAGTGCGTCGTTACAGCCTGTAAACTCTTCGTTTATGTGTGTGGGCGTTACTCTCTCTGGCTCGCTCTCCCGCTCCCCTCCTGATGCAAAGATACGCCCCCCCCCTCGTGCCACCTTTGCCTACACCTGCCCCTCCGCGGCGGCGGCGGCCCTCGCCCTCCTCGCACGCGTGCGCCCACTCTTAAAATTATCAGCCGTGAAAATCAATGGTTTTGAATAAAAAGCAGAACGCGCTGGGGAGCAGCGGCGGCAGTGATGGTGGCGCGGTGGTGCCCTGGTGGTGGTGGCAGAGGGAGGAATAATAGGAGGGGTTGGGCGGGGCGGGGTGGGGTGGACCGAAGGGAGAAGAGAGAGACGAGGAGTAGGCAAGAATAATTGGTGGTATTCAAACTCCTCCTGGCCGCGCACACGCGCGGGCGGGCGGGCTATCTTACCTCGCCTCCCCCCCTCCCTCCCACTCGCGGCGTGGCGCGCCCTCGTCTCCACCTCTCCCTTTCTCTTCTCTCCCTCCCCTCCTGCTTCCGCCCTTCTCTCCCCCTCCCCTCTCGACAGCCCTGCCTCGTAGAGTGAGGGAAGGCGCGGGGTGCCTGCGTGTTGTGTTGTAGCAGCCGTAGTCAATATTATGCAGCAAGTGGTGCATGTAATTAAAAGACAGCAATGAAGTTGATTCCGTCGACAGCCGTCGTGAAAAGTTTATGAATATCGTGGGATGACATCTGAATATTAATATGTGGGTCAGAAAGTCGGTCCCTCCTGCTCGCGCCCAACAGAAACCCAAAGCTGCTGTGGCTCCTGCACCGCTGGATCCCGCAGGGATAGAAGGAGGGCATGAGCAAAAGAGAATGAGGGGGCAGAGAGAGAGAGAGAGAGAGAGAGAGAGAGAGAGAGAGAGAGAGAGAGAGAGAGAGAGAGA
>NW_026267513.1:81388-83421 GCF_000697945.3 Frankliniella occidentalis | reverse complement strand
CTCTCTCCCTCCCTCTCTCTCTCCCTCCCTCTCCCTCTCTCTTCCTGCCCTGCGGGGATGCCCCTCTGCCCGGCTGGGGTGCCCGTCAGCACTATGCCCTGGAGAGGTGCGAAGCTGCCGGTTGCAGCCCACACCCTTTTCTCTTTTCCTTTTGTTCCTCTTTCCACTCGCACGCCCTCTCGCTCCCTCTCGCTCCCTCTCGCCTGTTCCCTTGTCCCCATACCCTCTTGTGTTGTCCCTTCACTCTCCTTTGCCCTCCCCGTTTCCTCCCCCTTTCCTCTTCTCTCTGTGCTCAGCGCCTTTCTCTACGCTTGCCTCTGCATCTTTTTCCACCCCACAATTGGACGGGCCGTGGCGCCGGGGCGGAGCGTGGCCGCGCGGCGTGCAACCCTTTGGTTTCCAATCTGCTGGGAATGCCCCTTGTGGGCGAGCATGGCCCGCCTTTGATTAGGACTCGGCAAGAGGTGAGCTCGGAACCCCCCTTTTCATGCAAAGGAATTCGCCCGCCGCGAGCTTGTTGTGTGTAGAGCTGCATGCGCGCGCCGTTGTGCCCCTCCCCGCGCCGCCCCCCGCTGCGCTCATACAGCCGTTGGGCAATACAGTTCGATACGCGCCGAAAATGACGTTGTCTGTTGAATACGGGTCGGGCAGTCGGCGGCAGGGCGGCGGGACGGCTCTACCCCCGGGACGCGTCATGAGCCTCCATTGTGCCGCTGCGGCGCGCAGCCGGATGATGACTCCTTTTGTTTTTTATCCCCCTCCCGCGGCTGACTGCCGGCCGCGTGTGTTATTGCGCGGACCGTCGCGGTGGCGCAAGGCAGGCGGCGCGGAGCAGGAGACGCTCGTTGGATCGTAATGATGCCACCCCGTCATCAAGTGTCAACCCTCCGTCCCGGCTTGGCTTGGCCGCATATGCGCTACAATAGCGAGTATGAACCCCTTCGGTCTCCTGCGCATGCACCACCACCACCTCCTCATTCTCTCGACCCCAACGAATTTATTGGTAATGATGGGGATTTATCATTCAGAAGCACTCTGGAGTCTATCCTGCGCGCGGAGCTGGCCGGCATATTATCACCATAAGTAAATTGCGATTACCCGAATGCGCGTCAAGGAAAGTGTTGGGTGGTGACGACGGTGCCTCAACCCCGATTTTTTTTTGCTCATTCCATTTAACCGTTTGGTCTCCGCTGGTGGTCCTTGAAAACCGCTGTGGCGTGGCACGTTTGGTAGGCGGCGTGGTTTGGCTCGGCCGGCGGCGCGGAGGGAACAGCCGGCGCAGCGGCGCACAGCTTTGTGACATGGCCCATCAGCACCCATTCTCACACCCTGCGCACCCCCACCCCCATCCCCTCCTCTTAAGGGGTCCTCAGGCGCTCCCTCGTGTGTCTCCGTATGAATATATCTGCGCGTCACGTCAAAGGGTGCGTCATTAATCACCTGCTGCTCCTGCTGCTGCAGCGCCACAAGCTTCTTCAGCCACGCCTCGCCACGTTTCATACGCGCCGCTCCCTCGAAATCAGGGCTGCGCTCGCATGGAATATGAGGTGGCTCAGGCTTTTTATCACAAAACATTCTACGTCTCTCTTCTTCTCTTTGCCTCCCTCTCTCTTTCTCTCTGCCGTGTCTCGTTTTCTCTCATCTTCTCATAGTTGGGTGACGCGCGCGGATGCTGTGGAAGCTGCAATTTCCTGACGATCAGAGCCGCTGGGATTGCGAGCCAACCGGCTCGTTCATTGGTCTGATCGCCCTTCCCGCCGACTGTGCGTTCAAGCGCAAATCTCCACGACTGAACTCTTGCACTTTTTCATCCACTACTCTTACGACTGCTTCTCTCCTTTTAGTCCGTCGTGGTTGTGAATTTACTCACTGCAAGTTATCATTTTTTTTTTGTTTGGCGCGAACTCTTCCCCCTCTCCTTTGAGCGGGAGAGGGGAGTGTCGGGGCCGATATTGCCGCCTGGTTGGCTCGTCCAAAGAGACATATTGCGGTTGGAGCTGCTCTGCAGCTTGAGAGCGAAGCGGCGGCGGCGG
>NW_026267513.1:78680-80595 GCF_000697945.3 Frankliniella occidentalis | reverse complement strand
AAAAAAAGGGCTGTTTTAAGAAGCGGGATGGCAAAGATAAAAAGTCGGTAGCTATGTGGCCTGCAACGTAAATATACTGACGCGTGTTCTCTGCATGTGTGTGCGTTTTGTGTGTTTGTGTGCACTCTGGTTTGGCGTCTCGTCAATAATCCACCCCTGTCCTGTGTGCCCCCCTCGCCCAAGCTTCGGTTTGCGCTTTCCTCCACCTCTTCTTCGCTATTAATCCCTTCCCGTTCCCTCGCTCCCCAGCCGATGCGGCTGTTGCCTGCTGCTCATCGCTCTGCGTATTCATTCAATGGTTATTAAAAGGGATCCGCCCGAGGAGGGTGTAGAAAAAAAGAGTAGAAGGAAAAGCAACCGTTGGACTGCTCACTTTTGGCCGCAGCTCGCCACGAGTGATCGTTTGGCCCCCTGGGGAGTGGCGGAGCGTGGCGGAGCGGCGTCGTGTTCACGCCAGTCTGGAGCGGTCAGCGTTCGGGTCTGAATAACTTACGGCATCTTTGCCGAGGATGAGGCGACGGAAGCAGAAATGGGGAGGGCGAGAGAGGAAGGAGACAGCATGGAAGGGCAGAGGAAGCAGAAACGAAAACTGGATTTCGCGACGTTGGCCGAGGCTCTCGCAAGGGCAACGCAAAAAAAGTCGAGGCAGCGTGTGACGACCGTCCAGCATGTTTCTCGCAAATCTCGGCGTCAGCAGCGGGCGGGAGCGACGCAGTACCGCCAAGCTGGGCGACATGGAATTGTTCCGGATTGGTTGCTGCCCCTCCTTTTTCAGCTGCTGCGCTCCTCCCGTCGCATGCCCCGGTTCCAGGCCCTTTCCGCCCCTTCTCCCCCTGCCCCCTCTAATCTGGGTCCCCCTTCTCTCTCTCGAGCAGCAAAAACTTTGGATATTGAACTCTCGGGGCCTTATTACTTCATTCAGCGGAATTCCCCGGCCGTCTTTGTCGTGGAAATGACGCCATTGACTCCGCGCTGTGCAGCTGTGGCGCTCTGCACCTTCCGCCGGATGACGTAATATCACATATAAGGAGAGGAAACCGGGGCTTTGTATGGCCTCTGCAGCCACCCGGCCGGGGTCGTTTACGGCATGAGAAACGACAGTGCAGCCGCCGGGGCGGGCCTGGCGGACCCCCGCGGCGAAGGGTGCGTGTCCTGTGATCCTCACTCCGCCAACCCCTCTCCTCTGCTTAGCTTGCTCAGCCTAAACGGCTTCATTGTCGTGGACCTTGGCGTTGGCGTGGCGTGCCGCGCTGGTTGGCTTGGCTCGGGTACCCTCCTGGACCGGGCTATTTTTCTCTAGTAACGCGCCTCTGACGTGAGGGCTGCGCAGAGAGTGCTGGGGGAGAGTGCTTCCTCCCCGCCACCCCCCGCAGCCTCACTCCCTCCCCTCTCACGTTCATTTTGCGTGAGGCAAGGCACCTGCCCCTGATGTTTGCCGCTTTTTCTTCCCTTAAAGTTGACGTGACTTGAAATCAATTTGAGCCGCGTGCGCGCGCCCCCAGCTCCGTCCGAGGCGACGTTGGTCGGTCTCCATCGTGTGCCGTCGCCGTTGGCCGCGCGGTAATTTTAAAAGCTGAATCAAGGAAATGGAAAGCGAGCCGACGACGAGGAAGGCGGCTTTCAAAGCGAGAGTAGAGGGGCACGGCCCGATTATTCAACCTTGGCGCCGGGAGAAATCGATGGCGCGCGTTGTGACCGTCAGGTTATTATTCGTTAATATGACTTTCAGATGCTGCGGCGCCCTGACCGAGCCCGGCGGGCCGGCCTGCGGCCTGTGGCCTCAGTGCGGCCCGCAGCCATTGCCGAATTTGTCAGGGTGTCTGATATCTCGACCGGGAGAAGATATTACGGCGAGGGGGGGGGGACTGCCATATTGGGTGGCTCCCCTGGGAGAGAGGGGGAGGGGTTGAGGGGT
>NW_026267513.1:73436-78630 GCF_000697945.3 Frankliniella occidentalis | reverse complement strand
GTCGTGTTTGCCTTCTCTGTCGCACACTACGCGTCGAGACGCGAGGAACGGGAAGGGGCGCGGCGGCGCGGGCGGACGGGGGCCGGGGGCTTTCTGCTGCATAAGGGGATGATGCTCTTCCCCGCAACTACGACGTGACGGTGGCGGCGCTGCTGCACTCAGGGTCCCCTACTCCTCAAGGCCGTCGCGGGGCCCCGCCCCGGGTATACAGTGCAGTGCAACAACGCGGCTTACGGCCGTAAAGTTATTGTCAGCGACGGGTATGGTGCGCTGGGACCCCACCCCATGTAGTGCGGGGCGCCATGGGGGTGCTCCTCGTGTGTCACGTCCGCCCACCACCCCATGAGGCGGCCGGGCCACAGGCCACCCCCAGCGGGCCGGGCCGGGCCGGGCCATGCGCCGCGCGGCCGCACAGCCTTGACTCGTGTGCTTGGCCGTAGCGGCCGTGCCCATGCGCGTACGTCTCAAGGACGAGCGAGCGCCATCCTCCGAGGGTATCGCACTGGTCAGGCCGTAAATAAAAAAAGAACCGCCCGGTCGGGCCGCGCGCGGAAGGAAGCGAGGCGCTCACAGCAGCTGATCAAGCGGGAATTGGAGATCGAAGCTCACGACGCGTTTATTGAATGGAGCACCGCGCCCGAGTGTGGTGTGCGTTTGCCGACACCGGACGGACCGGACCGTTGGAGTCCGACAGTGTACAGTCCTACGGTGTAGTCCTATGGTGTAGTCATACACTATAGTCGTACAGTGTTGTGTTAGGACACTATTGGAGACTGTTTGCTTTGATGCCGTGCATCCTTGCCATGGATGCAGCCCTTGATGGCTCTTATTTTTCTCTTCGCGATATTATTCACGGGGAGAGAACCCCCATTTCTTTTCCCCTCTCTTCGCCTCCCAGTTGTTTCCATCGGCTTTAGGAAAACAAAAGGCGCAGACCTTTCATATAAAGTACCTGGCGGTGACGCGCGCGCGCGGGGACGGGGACTGTATGGCGGAGTCTTTTTTGGCGAGCGTCCAGCCGGGCGGCGACGACGGTGTTCCGGGGTCTGGCAGGTCTGCGAGGGGGAGCGGGGCGGGGCGGCCGCGGCATTTGGAAACGGGAGCTGATTGGCCGGACCGGGGAACAACAGCGCGGCGGGGCGCTGCGTCCAGCCGTCCGGTCCAGAAGGGACGGGGCCGACGGTGACCGTAACCATTAAGGTCCATGGTAACCATTCGCCCTCGGAGGGATAAATTTGTAGCAGCAAATGCATTGGGTCGTGATGTTACAGTGTAATTGATTGAGGTCTTTGTTGTTCTGGGGCGGATGGCGCCGGGGCCTGGCGGAGGATGGGGGTGGGGTCCTCAGAATGGGGGAGCTGCTTGCATGGCAGACCAAGTTTCAGAATTTTGAACGAAATTTACTAAATTTCAAGAAAAGTCAAGATTGAAGTAATCGTAGAACTCGTGCAAAATTTAGCCAGGATTCTTAAAATTCAATCGCCCTTCTTGAATCAAATTTAGATAGAGTTTCTAAAAATTAATTGAAAATTCACGACAGAATAAAAATATATGCCGATATTGAAACCTATTTCCTCTTTCTGCCCGGCTCACACAGTCACGTCTTGATCGCTTGTGGAGTTTTCGCCGCGCCCCTCACGCTCACGCTCACGTAGGGAAGGGGTTAGGGATGGGGAAATGCTTTCCCTGGAATACAGCAGCCATTCCCACGGGAGGGGGAGGAGGGCGCGTAGTTTTGAGGCGGAAGCGCGCCCCCCTGCTGCCTGGGTCGTGACGTCACGGGGAGAGAAACTCGGTCAAGGACGTGGCGGCAGCGTGGCGCGTGGCCCCGAGGGGTGGGCGCTGTGGGGCGGGCCGTTGGGGGGTAGATTCGGGGGGAGGGTATCTGCTCCGGGCGGGCCGAGGTATCGGCCCCCGTGTCCTTCCGCCCCTCCTGGAACTGCGGGACCTTCCCTATACCCCGGATAGCGGGAGCGGGTCCGGCGGGGGCGGAGGGGCGGGGAGAGGAGAGATATGCAAAGCTGTTCGCGGGGTTCTTTCATCCAGACTATCGCGCCCGGGCCCTCCTGGGCACTCAGTCAGGAGGGGTCCCCTGCTCTTCTCCGCTTCGGTCCCTTTGCCAGGCCACACACAGGGGCCATAAGGCCGTGGACCCGTGTGGACCCGTGGGTCGCGCCCAGTGACCCAATCCCCTGGGGCTAACGAGCCGCGCGCCGGGGGCCGCTGGCCTATTGGCCCTGCTGCTCTCCGGCGGCGGATGCAGGCGGATAGGACCAGCTCTGCCGCCCGCCGTCCCGCCCCGTCCGGCAGACACTGGGCGCTGCTAATTTGTATTTGAATCCGAACCGCCCGAACGATTGGTCCCTCTCCCTGCCCCGCCCTGCCCTGCCCCGCGCTAGGCGCTATGCGGCGGGGGCTATGTTTAGCCGTGAGCGGTGACCCTGCAGGCGGCCCGGCACTTGAGTCGATCGGGACGAGACGAGTGCCATACCGCCACTGCCTGGTATAGTTCTATACGAGTCGGGAAGATTAGCGCGGGCGTTTGGAGTAAAACATACATCGCAAGAGGAATGATAATATTCTGCGCCTCGCCTTCGCGCTCGAGAACGGCACAGCTGACAGCTGCTCGTATGCCGCTCTGCGCTGTCGTCGATAACGCCTGAAAGGGAAACCGAATATGGAGGTGTGGGAAAGGACAGGGTTGTCCGGGCTAACACGAGCGAGGAGTCTGGCTCCCGTGGACAGGTGTCGGACAGGTGTCGGTCAGGAGGGTCGGTACGCGAGCGTGAGTGAATTATTAATTAATATTGTCTGCGATCAATACCCGCCACGCGCGCCGCCGCCGCCGCCGCTGCTGATCTCCAACACTCTGAACAAGGTTTCGCTAAGTCAGCGAAATGACTCGAAAAACACAATTTATTCCATCATGTCGAAAGGAATTTGAAATGAGGATAGCGTGAAGATTTTTTGATGAATCAAAAAGATTGCATTTGATAATTTCTTCTGCTACGATATCATCATTAATTTTGTTTATGGAATTTCCTTGAATCAAATAAACCCTATCTGCTGAGTGGGTGCCCAGAGCTCCTTTATTACTGCCACATTTGTTTTTCTGCTCAAACTAACACATGCTGCGTTTAAAGACGGCGATATGAAGAATTTTGAACGATCCCTGCGGCATGTGACCCCATATACCACAACACACATGTGGTGCAAACAAACACACCGGAACACTCGCAATCAGCGTCTGCCAGGCGTGCGCGAGCCTGGCAGTGCCAATAACCCGAGCTGGTTCACCCGTTTGTGTTTGTCTTGTGTGTGAGTGAGTGCCTAGCGATAGCGGACCATGTGGGCGGGGCCCGCTCGCTCGCCTTTGTGTGTGTCTACTACACACCTCTAGCTGTCGCACGGCAGCCCGGAGGAAGCCGCCCACCGCGGCCTAAAGTGCTCCCACACGTCAGCACCCCGCGCGCCCACCCGTACGACATCATCTCTGACGCTCTCGATCCGCGCGCGCGTCCGCAAACAGGACGACGTCGACGAGGAGGACGAGGACGTCGCCGCCGCCGCCGCCGACGACGCGCTTGTTCCTGGTCGATCTCGAGATGATGATACCCAAACCGCTCTTCGATAAACTGAGCGGTCTGCAAACGCGGCGTCGTGTGGCGCCTCTGCAAACAGCGCGACGGGACGGGGGCGTGGCGGGGCGGGGCGGGGCGGGCACGCTAGGGGAGGGGGGGGGGCTGGGGGCCAAACTGCGGCGCCTGATTCTCCACCTCCCATCCCCCTTCCATCTTCTCCGCTCATGATCCCTTCCCTCCCTCACCGAGGCCCAAACGGGTCTCTGCCCCGCCCCGCCCTGCTGCGCCCTGCCCCGCCCTGCCCCACCCAACCGGACCCCACCACACACCACATCGCATATCGGTTTGGCAGTGACCCCTCAAATCGCCCGCGTCAGAGTAATTGGGCGAGTGCGATAAGATGGAGCCAGCTGTGTCCAGCCCGCTGTACACTCGGCACCGCTCGGCACGTCCCTGCCGCGTGCGCCGCCCCCCCCCCTCTCCTCCCCTATAGAGTCTGCACCGCACACCGACTTCTTCACCCCCAGCAGCTCCGAGGCGCCGTGGCGGCGGTGCAGCCTCGGCAAGGAGGCGCCGCCGCGGCCCGTTCGTTTGCTTACGTGGATTGGATGTTGTGTATATTATTTCTAATTCGGGTGTCCCCGCCTGGCCCCTTTCCCCCTTGCCCGTCCCCTTCCCCTTCCCGACGCCCGCCTTCTTTGCGGAACCCTTTTTCTCGGTCCGGGGGCTGGGCTGGGCGGGCGGCGGCGTATCGCTCACTCTCTCGAGAGCGACATTTTGTTTGCGGTGGAAATACACCGGACGACGGCCCAGGAGGAGGGGGGGGGGTTCGCGGCGAGCACGGGACCCGCGTGTCCCCCGACAGCCGCGCAGGCTTTTAGGCTGCTGGGCGCTTTACCCTTTATTTTTGAAGACCCGGGGGATGCGCGAAAACCCCGTCGAAGGATTTCAGCGAGCGAGCGAGAGAGAAACAAAGAGGGAGTGGGACTGGGTTAGGAGAACTGCGCAGTCGGCCAGGTAGCGGCTCCGAGTCCAGAGGTGCTGCTGGTCGACGTGCCAGTCACGGAGTTCGAACGTGCTGCTGGCTCTCGTGGTCCTGGCCCGGCCCGACCCGGCGCGGCGGAGGAGTGGGAGCGAGAAAGACGAGCCGGGTACACGGCTCTCTGTTTCACTCTGTTTGCCAACACACTCGTTTGCCAAAGCGATTGTTTACCCCGTCGGCCCGGGCTGCGGTCCGGCTGGGCCCGCCCCGCTCTCGCTCGGGCAGCAGGTGCCGTGCTGAGGCACTCCGCGCCCCTTTAACTTCGCCTTTAACCCACGAGCTTCCCATCTCCAATGCCTTTGGCTACTTTCGCGCTGGAGCGCCTTCCGGGTAGGCAACATTTCCCCGTTAGACGCACGGCCGTGCTGCGGGTCTGCCTACCTAGACTTCGCAGGCGCTATGATAGATAGGCAGGCACCCGGCACTGGAGGAGGGCGGTCGAAGTCAACTGTCGTGTGTTCCTTGTATCTACGTTCTTTTAGATGAGGTATGTACCAGCATGTTATGCGTACAGAACGGAAGAACGATGCCAATAAATCACAAACCTTCGATTTCTGAAAAAAATGTATAT
>NW_026267513.1:69848-73386 GCF_000697945.3 Frankliniella occidentalis | reverse complement strand
AATGTATATAATAAATAAAAATTAATTCTCTGACTCCCGAAACATATTTGACGGCGTTTGATTTCCTATAATGTGCTCCATCTTTTTCAATTTTTCCCCACTTCATAGGAAATACTTGATAATTATCAAGCTTTGTGCTGGAACGCCTGCACGTTAGGCAACGCCCGAGCCCTTGCCTCGCGCGTGTGCTGCGGGTTTGCCTACCTAGAGTCCGCAGGCGCTACAGCACTATGAGACGAGACGGCAAACGTGTGTCCGGTTATGCGCGTCACCCGTGTCCGCTTTATATTATCCCTCGTTCCGCTGGATATTTATATTTAAATTAGACGCGGCAATGTCGCTAGAGAGAGCCGGTTATTTTTAACGTTTGCCGGGAGGCGTGGCGCGGCGCGGCGCGGTGGCAGGCGCGGAGGAGGAGGAGAAGCCCCTGCAAGTTGATTGTGGACGTCCTCGGATGGATGGCCTGTGGGGCGTGGTGGGGCGCCTCGTGTCCTCGGGCACGTCAAGGCACGCCGCCGCGCGGGCCCACGGGCGCAGCTTTAGGCGCAGCTTTAGGCGCAGCCGAGGGCGCGCAGCGTGTCCTCCCGCGAGGATTTCGCGTCGTCGAGCGTCACTCGACTAGTCGGCTCTCCTCTCTCTCTTGGCATTACGCAATGAGAAAAGGGACGCCGCGCGCCGCGGGAGGGACGAGTTTGGCGCGCGTGCGTCGCTCTATCGACCGGCTAACCGACCGGCACGGGGGGTAGCCACAGGAATTCGCCGGAAAAACTAGTGTGTCGAATTACAAGTGCTATATATTGTAAGTGGTATATGTCGCAGGGTGGTGGGGCTATATTTTTCGGCACGCGTTTGGATGTGACCTCTATGTTCTGTCCATGATGTTGCATCAATTACATCAATTAATTAGTGTGACTGAAACTCGTGTCACATTAACATGGTGTGACCTAAACCGGTCACATCAATAGAGGCGTGACACATGTCAGTTTTTCCAGTGAGTCTGTCGGGATCAGCCATGATCTGCAAGGGTGCACGAGTACCCGCCGGCCCTCCGTATGCCGACCGGCACGCGTGTTCACCGGGGGGACCGGTACGGTCCAGACGTCCAGCCGAGCGGATGGTACAGTTCACTGCCCTTTGCTTTGCCGCTTCCCTTTTCGACCCCCTCCCGCTCCCCCTTTGTGCCCGCACTAGAGTGTGTGTTTTGTTCTCACGCCGTCCGCCGCCGTCCTTGTCTTACCCACGACGCCTATCTGAGTTTATCTCTCGTCTGCGCGTATCGGCGCGGCTCGCTGGTCGTTTGCAGGGCGGCAGCAGCAGATGTCATCGCGAGATCCTTTGCACTGCCTGTCATGTGGTTGGTTATGGCCGCACTCCTGTACTTCTCACTGTCGTTGGCGGTAGCGGTCAGGGGATTATAGGGAAGCCCACCCCACCCCACCCCGCCCCGCCCGAGACACCACGTGGTGGTGCTGATGCGGTAGTGGGACGTCTGCTGAATAATGCAGCGCGATTTCGAAAAGTATGAATATGTCTGGTCTGGTCGGAGGGGAGGGGCTGGGCTGCAGCGTGCGTCCGCGGCGGAGCCCGACTCGTGTGCGTGTCGCTGTCGCACGTGCACAGCGGGGCCTGGCCTACGCGTTATTGGCACTTATACGTTTGCGCACTAAAATAGACGAAGTGTAAGAACCAATTATTATTGCCACCATTATTGTTATTGTCGTCATCATCGCCTCCCTTAATTTCTTTTCCACCGCGACCGGTCCAAAACGGGCGCCGAGGACCACGACCACCCACACCCTGCTCCTCGTCCTCCTCTATTTCTTTTTCTTTCTCCCACGACCAACGCTCTGCTCGCCGCGCCCTGCTGGTCTAGCCGCGTCTAGCCTAGCTTTGGCGCTATCTTATCGCGACAACGTTCACCACCATTTCGACACGTAGGTGGATGAGGAGGATGTCGGCTAGGTGAGGTCTGCGAGTGTGTGTATCGCCCCGGTGGTCTAGCCTATACCCCCCCCCCCCACCTCACCTCCTGCTACCGACCCGATAAAGGGCCGGGCTGACTGCAGTACGGAAGCTTCTGCGATGGCGTTGATAATTCTGCGAGGACCCGGCTGGTGCTGGCCGTGGTGCGGCTGTTGTGCGCCCGGGCCAGCGCACGCTCTGACCTTGGAGCGAACGCAAGCACAAGCACAAGTTTGCTATCGTGTCCTTTTTTTCGCTCTCGCCGCCACGGCCCGGCCCGGCCCGCGCCCGCCTTTCCCATTTATTTTTCTGTTGGTCCTGTGACCGCCTGCCTGGTGCTGCCTGCGCTGTGTGTGTGTGACGTGTGATTTGTGCGTTGGCGTTGGCGGGGCCTCGGCCTGGGAGGGACTTTTGCCACGCTGTGGTGAGTCAACAGTCAACGCCCCCTACCAACCACTCCACCTTCATTTACTTCCATTCAGCTGGAGCAGGTGACCCGCACCCGCAGAACCCTTCTCTGGCCGGCAGTGCCGCGCGGGGCGGCGAGCTGGTGCTGCCAGCTCCAATCGGCTCATCCAATGATGTATTGCTTCCCTCTTGTCTTTGACGCACGGCAGAAAGAGCGGCCTCAGCAGCAGACCCCAGTAGTTCAACGGTCCTGTGCTGATACGTTACCATCCCACATCGATAGTCTATTATGTTACGGCAACACGACACAATCAAATCGTTTTCGTCACACCGAGAACATATTTTATTTTTTTGCATGTCGGCCAAGAACAAAACCAACAAAAAAAAGTTTCAGCGTTATGGCACGTGACCACTTCCTTTGCCTCGCTGGCGACACGACACGACCGGGTGTTTTCCATTCTTATGCACTTACTTAGGGAGATGCGCCGGGCAGGAGTGGGAGGGAGATGGGATGGCAGAGGAGCTCCGAGCATATTGTGCGCCGGGCCGTGGGTGGGGGGGAGTGCCGTTGGTGGCGCAGGTCGCCGCTCGTAAAAACGCGAGCTATCTCGGTCATAAACTCGTATAGTGTGGCGGGGCGGCGGCCGGCCGTGCTGTCCCATGGGCCGCCCTATGCGAATGTGTGGAATGTGCGGCGGCCTCACACACACACACGTGTGTGTCCGTTTGCGATGACGTCGTGGCGATGTAGGTAATCCGCTGCAGCTGGCGCTCTGCCTTCACCCATTAACGAGTGATACGAACGAGGGGGACGTCGTGACACCTTGATTCACGTTCACGTAACGCCATACGATAAGCTTTTGCTGCTCCGTGCGGGGGTTATCCACACCGAACGGCAGTAACAATATTAACATGTGTGGGGCTGCTGCCGCCGCTGCCCGCCGCGAGGGCGCAAAACAAAAACACGCAGACGACTTTTATTACATTATATGGTTTTGCCGTTTTTGTTGCTGTTTGGTGTTGTTGTTTAGTCGGGTCGCCTTGGCGCAGCATTATGCGCTTGCAGGCGCGGCCGCGGCCCGGGCCCTCCGCGCCGCCGTGGCTCGAGCCGCGGTGCCAACGTGGAGGGGGCGTCCCGGCGCGCCAGGCGCGGATTAAGGGGGGGGGG
>NW_026267513.1:68390-69798 GCF_000697945.3 Frankliniella occidentalis | reverse complement strand
GGTGACCCCCCGGGTGACCCCCCGGGTGACCTCCGGGGGGTCGTGGGCTCCGTGGCAGCCACGTGTGGGCCTATACCCGTGTGCAGTGTGTAACACACACTTGTGTTTGCTCTCGGGCAGCGGAGGCCGGAGGACGTGTGAAGACAAACAGGTCGCCGCCGTTCGTTTGCAGCACGCGGCACCACCACTAGCGGCGTCGGTTCTGGCCCCGGCCCGGGCCTCCTCCACCTCTTGCTTCTCTGTGCTTTCGCGAGAGATAACAGTACAGTGGCGCTTCTCTGTCTGCTGCTGCTGCTACTGGCGGCCTGAAGTGACTCTGCTACTGGGAGAGGGAGAGGGTGGGGGGGAGGGGGGGTACTCCGCACCTACTGGCGACACCGTCGATGCCTTATCGGTTCCATGTGTACACACTGAGCGGAGGTGCTCTATCGTCTCCTTTGCCGACTTTCCAGTTGGCCCTTGACTGCTCGGTTCTTACCGGTTGCGGGCGCTCTGCCCCTGGGTGCCGCCCCATGGCCCACGGGGGACGCGGCGTTCGGCGACACTTTGCTAATGACTGCCGCCGCCGCCACCGCCGCCGCGGAGCCGTTAGTGCCCCCGAGGCGTCGTCGTGCGCCCTCGCCACACCTACCTGCCAGCGACGTGGAGGTGGCCCAGGTCCGGGACCCGCCGCACCGCGCCGGCCGCGGAGGAGAAGAGAGACGGGGTTGGTCTTCGGGCCGCGCTTGATGATGGGGGAGAGAGCGGGAGTGCGAGGGGGATGGCGCGAGTTTCAATTTTAGATCGCTCGTTTGTTTCCTTTCTTCGCGCCGACGGCGGCGTTTGGCGTCGTTGTTGAAAGTTTATACGACGCGTCTATTTTATCGGACGTCAAACTTTGCGGCGCCAAGAGGGCTGTGAATAAATGACTCGGTTCACCTCTCTCTCTCTCTCTCTTTCTCTCACCCGCTCTCCCGCGCCCCGCTTGGGTGCCTTTTCTGGGGTGCTGCCGTCGGCAGCGTGCTCGCCCCGCCCGCTCTTGTACGACACAATCCGCTTACTCGACACGCGGCTGTTTGTGCGCGCCCCAGCCCAGCCCAGCCCAGCCCTGCCTAGCCAAGGGGAAGCGTTTAGCTCTGTTGCGTCGCACTTTGCGCGAAAAGGATGCGCCGCCGGTGGGGCTCTCGTTGTTGTACTTTTATTTTTACCTTTGCGCCGCGCGTTGGTAAACGTGCTGCCGCGCTGATAACGAACCCTCCTCGGCGGTGTACACATTTAGCGCTGTCGTTTGTATTTCACTGGTGAAAAATGAAAAGGGCGTAAGTCCAATAGAGAGTGAGTGGACTTACGCCCTTTTCACTTTCCACTAGTAGTGATTTGTCGCGTTTTGTTGAATGTGAAATTCTCTATAATGCTTTATGCTTGGGGG
>NW_026267513.1:64905-68340 GCF_000697945.3 Frankliniella occidentalis | reverse complement strand
CCCCCCCCCCCTTTTTCCCTCCGCTAAGAAGCGCGACGGCGACTCCGCGAGTTTTATCGTCTGCTTTAATATGTGTGCGGCTCGCAGCTCGGCATTGACATTGGGCTGCTCTAGCAGACTGGCGGGGCTGGCCGTCGCGTGGCATCCGCCCCTCCCCTCCACCCGACCACCTCGGGATTCGTCGATGGATTGCATCACGAGGAAGGTGGCGGTGGTGGTGTAAGAGATATGTACAGGGTGGGTGATCCGCGCCGTGTTTTTTATTTTCTCCTTACACTATACCGGATTCATGCGTGCGGACGGGTTGCATACTCGCACGGGGCCGTAAGGCGCCATGGCGGGCGACGATAGGGAAGCCAGCCCGCACGCATGAATCCGGTACAGTATAAGCAGAAAAAACCCACGGCACGGATCACCCACCCTGCATAGGAGCTGTCGCCCATATCTCGACAAAGGGGAGGACAGGATAGGCGAACACGAGGGCGCCGACAGATGGGATCAAGCGTTGTCGGAATCTTTATGACGTTCTTCGTGCGCGGCGCCCAGGCTGCGGCTGTATGCCGCGGGCCGAGGGGGTTCGCGGGGCGGGGTCGGCGGGGAAGAGCAGGGCGGCGTGGTGCACGCCGTGGACGCGGGCACGCCCCGCGTAGGAAACAGCCAGAGCCGATGGTCTCGGCCCCGCGGCGGCTGTGGACGCTCTGTGGTGGTGGCGAGGATCGAGTGTGTGTGTGTGTTTCTGCAGCAACGCTTCCACAAGGGGCTGGACCTCGGCCAGCTTTCGGCCACGTTCCCACGGTGAGGTCCGCCCCGCCCGGCCCCGCCCCGCTCGGCAGCGTGGCGTGGCCGCCATGCTGCGTGCGTCCAACAGGCGGGAGGTGGCGGGCCCCCTGGCCCTGGTGGCGACTTGTGTCCGAAGGGGTGGTGTGGTGTGGTGCGCGGAAGGGGGTCACCAGCTGCTGACGCGCACTCCTTGATCCCCGCCAACCTTCCTCCACCACCCGCGGTTATTCTCTCCTCCTGTGTTGTATTATTTCGATCCCTCTCGACCGACCTCATCTCTGATCTCTCTCTGAAGTGCTCGTGTTATTGCTTCTCGGAAATCAGCGCGTCAATGAACTTTGGCTGGCATGGGTGGCGGTGGTGGGATCCTCCTCGCGGGTCTGGCTCGCGGGGAACTGGAGCGCTCGTTCATTACGCTCCGTCTGGTCTGAATACGTCGCGACACACGACGCACAAGCGTGCCGGGCTAATTATGACTGGCGTCGCGGCGAGGGCGGCACGCGAAGCCTCATGGCTCGTCGCCCATAGCTTCCATCGCTCACAAAGGAACTCATCTAAGTGGTAGGCCCCGATTTTTGTTCCGCCTTGGGGTGTTTAGTAGAGTGACCGTATACAAAACGATTGGCGATGAAAATTCGTGCCCAATTTAATGTGTTGTGGGTCTATAGGGATAATCCACTTTCCCAAGAAATAGCAAAACTCGCATTTTTTTTTCTCTGAAAAATCCCGAAACGACCCCCAGTTTGTATTCGGCCTTACATCGACATTTTAAAACTGAATCCAACCTGGGGATCATTTTGGAATTTTTCGGAAGAAAGAAAAATTTGAGAGAAAATGGATTATCCAGGACACCTACATTAAATTGGACACGAATTATCATCGCCAATCGTTTTGAATGCGGTCACCCTACGAAACTCCCATGGCGGAACAAAATCGGGGACTAACCTCGGACTAACACTATCGGGTGAGTTCACTTGTCAGCTCCTTCACTCATAGGTATTGTTTAGCCAGCCCATGCCCATAGATCCTCGACCAGGTCCTCATTCATAGCTCTTAGCCCTCACCTAAAGCTCCTCACGCATTGCTCCTTGCCAATCTCCTCGCCTATACTGCCCACCCAATTCCCCGATTCCCCGTCCTGCTCCGCAGACGGCTCACACGGCTACGGCCATGGGCTTGAACACCCGAAAAGAGTCGATTGTCGAATCAAAGTAGTACAGTTGCGTTAGAGAAGTGCATATTCTGTTGAGGCCACATTCTGCAATTACAATTACATGGTCCGAACACAGTTCTTGTTTACTTGACCCGATACTTGACTAGTTTAGGTGTGCGTGGTGTGTGTTGTACATCCAGACCGCCCACCCCACCACCCCCTTTCCCCGCACAGTGACTCACACAAGCACTTCGCATGCGGCGGGCTCGGCTCGGGAGTTTTCCGCGGGCGGCCCCCTTGTAATTGGGTCGCTTGGCGCACAGTAGTCGAGTATGTATGTGATGTGTGTGTGTGTGAGTGTGTGCTCCTCTCATCCCAGCCTCCTCCCTGTCGTCGTGTACCGGGTGTAACTGTGAATACGCGGCAGTGTTGCGGGCTTGCATACTCAATATGGCCGCAGGGGCCATCATGGCCCCTTGCGGGTGTAAAGAGTTAGGCAATCCCGCAAGACTGCTGCGTATTCTCAGTTACACCCGGTACCTGCTCCTCCTGCCACGGGGCCCCTCCGCTCTCCAACGCACAGAGCCTCCTCCCCGCGCTCCTCCCCAAGTGCGATGGCCTTGCTAATGAGTGGCGCTGGCTGCGCTGGCCCGGCGGCCGCCCCCCAGGAGCATCGCACCGAGGGGACGACAGGAGAGAGATGAGTGTCCCGTCCCGCCCTCTCCCGCGGCGGTGGCCACTGGCCCATATTGTCCCGAAATAGCTTCCTGTCCGGCCCGCCGTGCCGGTCGGCCGCCAGGTCCTAAACACGGGGACCCGGGGACCCTTCGCTCGCGCCGCGGGGAGGACACTGCGGGACCGGCCAGGACCTCGTCAGCGCGAGCCCTCTCTCTGCTTCCGGGGTGTGCCTGCTGGCCTGCTGGCGGGCGGTCTATCCCGGACGCCGCCGCGTTGATCGACGGGCTGGCCGTCGGCGATCGCCCTTGCCGACGTCGCCGACGTACACAACACCTGACTGTGCCGGCCGGTCCCACGGGTCACGGGTCGCGCCCGCTGCCCCGCCCCCGCCCCGCCGGTGTACCGGATGCAAATGAACCGTCGCGGCTGACAGTAGCCGAGCCGTAGACGTGAATCGATAATCGCGTTGCGTTCTCCGGCGCGGCGGGCCAGGCGTAAAGCACCCAAAGCACCCGAAGCACCCCGCGAGTGTGGCGCGGTCAAGTCGGCGACCTTTTCAGCCAATCAGCTGCTCGGCCGGCCGGGCCCAGGTCCACCAGTCGGCGTTATTACTGTCGCTTTATTCTCCCCGGGGCCTGGCTGGCGCTGGCGTGTGCCTGCGCTTAATTGGGCGGGGCGGGGAGGGGAAAGGGCGGGGCGGGGCTTTCGCCTGTTATTACCGCGACGTCGGTGGTGGTGCTGCCCACCCGGGGCTGCCCCTTGCACCCCTGCCTCCTGCCCCTTGCACCCCTGCCCCTTGCACCTCTGCCCCTTGCACTCCTGCC
>NW_026267513.1:57469-63491 GCF_000697945.3 Frankliniella occidentalis | reverse complement strand
GCCCCGCCCCGCCCCGACAGTGTTTGCCAAGCAGCCGGCGCACAGTCGGTGCACTTACTCACACGCCCACTTAGCCCGGCCACCCGTGGATAGGGGGCGATTAATTCAGGTCCAATTGGCCTTGCGGGGTGGGGGGTCGAGGTGGTAGGGGGTTGATGGTGGGGAGTGCCGTTCGGAGAGGATTGTCCTGGGTACTGTGTGCAGCCCCGGTGGGACAGGCTGTACAAGTCTGGGCGCCCACCCTGGTCCTGCGAGCCCAAGGGGCCGAGGTGCATGCAGATGATTGCCGGGCTGGTCCGCGCACTGCTCGTTATCTGTGTGTTTGTGCTTGCTCATCTCGCGATGTTTGTTCCCCCGCAGTTGTGTATTGCGACTACACGGCGTCCGGGAGGTCGCTGCAGTTTATCGAGGACTACATCCTGCACGAGGTGCTTCCCTGCTATGGCAACACGCACACCACGACCAGCATCACCTCCCTGCAGTCTACGCTGTTCAGGTGAGTTTTCTCAGGCCACCCTGTCGTCGTCCACGGCAGATCTGAGCGCGGCGCCACCTCCGGTTCCGGTCACGACCGAAAACATCGGATTTGTTGCAGGCACGAGGCTCGGGACATCATCCGGAATGCCGTCAACGCCTCGGAGCACGACGTGGTCATCTTCGCGGGGAGCGGCTGCACTGGCGCCGTGCACAAGCTGATCCAGGCGCTGACGCTCACCGAGGCGCCCGTCGTGTTCGTGGGGCCCTGCGAGCACCACTCCAACCTGCTGCCATGGAGAGAGATCGGCGCCCAGGTGCGCACTCGGCCGGACCCCGTGCTTGTCCTCGTCGTCAACCTCCTCCTCCACTCACAGTCTCCTGGTTACAGATCGTGCGCATCGCCGAGACGCCGGAGGGCTTCCTAGACCTGCAGGACCTGGAACTGCAGCTGCAGACGTTCCAGGCAAGCGGGAAGCAGCTCATTGGCTGCTTCTCGGCGGCCTCCAACATAACGGGCATCGTCACGGACGATGTGGCCACTACCCTGCTTTTGCACCAGTACAATGCACTGGCCTTCTGGGACTATGCCACAGCAGGTAGCGTAGTCGAGCACCCGTATTTCTTAATAACCCTTACATTTCTGAAAACTCCTAGAGTACATCGAAGGCTTCTGTTTTGTCCTTAGCCTTAACAGTGTTAATCTGCACATCACTTTAGCAAATTTAATAATTATTTGAACTTATTCACTCTTAGAAATTGAACACAATTTGTAACATACACGCAAGTTAAAAAATGTGTGTTTTTTTTTTTTACAGCTCCCTACGTTAAAATGGACATGAATCCCAATGTTCCTGGAGTTAGTGAACAATCAGTGCACAAAGATGCAATATTTTTTTCTATGCACAAATTTGTTGGAGGTGTACAAACCCCTGGTACGGGCATAACTCATAAAAAATATCCTCTTTGAAAAAAGAATCTCCATTTTTTTTTTATTATTAAGAACTAATTCCATATTGTTTCTACAGGAATACTCGTTGCAAAGAAGTCTTTATTCCGTAACACAGTGCCAAATGGATGTGGAGGTGGTACTGTCTTTTTTGTCACCCAAGGTGGCCATCGCTATCTTAAAGTTAGTATTGTTTCGTGTAGTCTTTTTTTCTTTTAACACTTTCCATGCAGGGTCTTTACTCACTGGAGAGTATCCTATTGTGTGCCATGAGTCCATAATGTGGACCCAAAAATAATTGTATACAGTATTAAAACTCGCTTTTGCTTTCAACTGCAATTCAGGATACAGAGATGAGGGAAGAAGGGGGCACAGGAGCTATTGTTGAGTCTGTGCGTGCTGGTTTAGTAATGCAACTTAAGGAAGCTGTTGGTCATCCAAGCATCATGGCCAGAGAGGAAAAAATTTGCAAGTATGGTTTTGATGAAATTGTGTTGTATGTGTGCTTCACATTGTTCTTCTTGGAATACTTTTGACTTTGCTTTCTTGTTTCAGAATGGTTCTAGCACACATTCGCACCATTCCAGAACTTATACTTCTTGGTAATAATTCTTCATCTGTTCAAAGACTCCCAGTGTTTTCTTTCATGGTTAGGCACCCTCGAGGCACTTTCCTACACCACAATTTTGTTTGTGCTATCTTAAATGACGTATTTGGGATTCAAGTGAGAGGGGGTTGTGCTTGTGCGGGTCCATATGCTCAAGATCTACTTGGCATTAGTGAAGAACTAGCAGCTGATTATGAGGCAGTTTTAATGGAAGACAGGTTGGTTTACATAAAACACAATTATCATTTCTTTCAAGAAATATTTTCTCCCAATCAATGTAAACTTGTTTCATAGCCGTTTAGATCGAACTCACTTAAGGAGGAAGGGAGAACATTCAACATATGAAATGTTAAGGCCAGGATTTGCCAGAGTTTCCATTCCATACTTTATGTCTGACTCAGAGATAGCATTTGTGTTGGAAGCTCTGAAAATGGTTGCAACTGAAGGCTGGAAACTTTTACCTCAATACATTTTGAACCCAGACACTGGAGAATGGAGACATAACACAAATACGGTAATATTACAATTTTTTTTTATTTTTTTAATCTACATGATTTTGTAGTTTTGTTTCTTTATTCAGACAAGTATGACAAAAACTTTCTTCAAAATTTTAGGTTTTCCGAGACAGAAAGTGGCTTGGATCTATTCGCTATGTTGATGGAAAGATGCAATCCTTTGAACGTCGTGTATCTGGACAAACTCCTTGTCCTCATGACACGGGTGATTGCTTGCATACTGCTAGAAACATTTTCAACAAAGCAAGAAAAGTTAGTATCAGGATTGTTCCAACCCAATTATTCTTTTGTTTCTTGTAGATTGTTATTGACTGTCTGACTATTTTTCTTTTTTAATATCAAGATGGCCCAGAGGTATCCTCTTCCTGACCAACGACTCATGTTTGATCAAAATACTGCTGCATTACGTTGGTTTATGCTGCCAAGTGAAGCTCAAGACTTGCTTCTGGGCAATGTTCAGAATGTAAAACAGGAAGTGCCTTTTGATCCTACTCCATATTCTGGTGCAAGAGGTCGTACTTCAAGCTGTGACAGTGCCTCCTCTGGAGAAACAACACCTGGTGTGCAACAAACTAGTCCTATCAGCAATGGTAGTACTCCACCAAAATGTCCTTCGGCCACGTCTTTTGCTCGGCACAACAGCTTATCAAGTATTGAAAATTTGCCACGATTTGTGGGGAGCCCAACTGCACCCATACAGACTAGAACAAGGATAAATTCTTTACAAGTTCCTGTAAGTATATATTAGATTTTTTTAAAACAAAATTTTAAAGTAATGTTGAATGTAATTTTGAATGTTGAAAGATGTTTGAGCTTTGTTGTCTGATGGCATGCTGATATGTGTAGTTAAAAAAAATCTTTTCTATGCTTCTCAAATTGTTTTTGAGCTCTCCAAGTGTTAATTTATAAATATGAAAAGGCAAAATTCACTGTTGCTACTATACTGTAGCCATATTAATTTAATTAGGAATGATAAATTTTTGTCCTCTTGCATGCATTTTTGTTGTTTTATTAGTAATATTTATGTCTTGAGTAATATCAATCGCTGGCATTTAAGTGGCTTGTCACGTTTTTTTTATATTTTTCAACATTGCTGTACTTACAGCTGCAGTGGGTACCCCCGCAAACGGATAATGTTGGCCCCTTGAGTCCTTTGAGCCCATTACGCTTCTGCATTGGTGACCCTGTTCATCCAAGCAGCCCACCATTGGGCATAAATACTGATTATTTCAGTTCCCTGGCTCGCATGCGCTGCAATAGTCTTGGCTCACCTATGTCGTGTTCTGATGTGAATGCTCCAATTTCATCAGTTCAGAGTAGTTGTAGCTGTGGTAGCCAAGTAGATCTCAATTCCATTGACAAGGACTTCTACTCACTTCCACCATACTCTGCACAGGTGTGTATGCATTTGAATTCTTTTTCCCTCTTTTTTTCAAATGCTCTGAATTTTGTTGTTTATGCTGCCCTTCAAAAATATTCTTGTCTTTATGGTGTTCTAATCAACAAAATGATTTTAACTGTTTTGATTAACCTTTATCACAACTAATCTGTTCTATTGTCATATTCTATGTTGTCTAGAATCTTTCTTTTTTTTTTTTTTCCACTTATAAACATTTTTGTTTTGTGTTTAGATGTCTACAACCTCCTTGGATGGAAGTGTGTGCAGCAACTCCTCACCCAATTCAGAAGGCATCTGTGCTTATGTGCATGAAGTGACAAAGGAACTTGCAACAGAAATAAAATCTGAAATCCGTGAAGTCATATCACAAGTAGAGGATGTTCTCTCCGATTCTACTGAGATATCATCAACCAATGGCTCGGCAGAACGTCTCCATAGCTCCTCTCGTATGCGATGTGACTCTGTGTCAGCAGAGCATGTGGCTGAATATTTGGCCGACAAAGGGAAAGACCTCGTCAGCGAAATGAAGACAGAGATACGTGGCATGGTTGACGGACTTATGTCTCCTGACAAATCTCCTATGCTTTCTCCAGTTGTGAAAGAAGTTCCTAAAAAGTTAGATTTCAAGTCTAATATGAAGAGCTTTGTTGCTGATCCATCACCAGACAAAACAATTAGTGAAGATTCTAGTGAGGAAACAGTAGTGCACACTTTGGCTGGAAAAGAAATGGGTAGATCACAGGAAAATAGTGATGGTGATGAAGAGTTTGATACAACCGAATCAATCACTGATGGTGTAAGACAAATTAATCTGGATGAAGTAAAGTCACTTGACACCAGGGTCAATAGTATTAGTTCACAAGATAGTGGCATAAACATGTTGTGCTCTGAATCAGAAAAAAGAACCGGAAGTAAGCACAAAAAGAAAAATTCAAAGGAATGCATACCTTGCAAGAAGAAAAGTGTTTGTAAAAGGGAGGAGCCAAAAGAAATTTGCAGCGAAGAGGATAGCGATGCCACCAAACCTGAATGCTCTCCTTGCACAAGTGAAAGTGAAAATGACTCTAAAAATCGAGACCATTGCTTTACTTGCACTAAGAATGATGCATTGGGAAAACCAAACTCCCAACCTACTAAAAAGAAGAGTGTGATTAGAGTTGAAGGTAGCACAAAAGTTACATCAGAGGCTGGTGAAGAGACAATTACCTCCTCATGCAAGAAGCGTAGTGTTTGTACCAGTGGAACTGGAAGCGCCTTTACATGCCCTAAAGATGACGAAGATGTTGTTAAAAAAGCTTGTGCTCTACGCAGGAGCTCCAGAGCTGGTATCAGTGAAGTAGACAACAAAAAGCCTGTTAGCTCAGAAAGGTTGCGCTCCAAAGGTGGATGGCATTGTCCTCCAAAGAATGTCTGGAAGCCTACTATGGAAGTATGTGGTTTTCAATCATTCCTGGCTGTAATCTTTTTGAACCCAGAGAAAATTAACTGATTAATTATGTTGCAGGCAGTTGATGAATTTGGTATGATTCGAGATGGTGACAAAGTTATGGTGTGTCTATCTGGTGGAAAGGATTCTTTGAGTCTTTTACACACACTGAGACAGTATCAATTTTATGCTCGAACCAAAGGAATTAACTTCACACTTGGTGCTGCGACAGTAGATCCTGGTAGCACAGCTTATGATCCAAAACCTCTTATTCCATATCTTGCTTCATTGGGGGTGCATTACATGTATGAAGAACAGCGTAAGTAACAGTGTTAACTTCAACAATTTTGAAATATTGCTTTAATGGGGATTGGTAAATTCTATTAATCTTTTTCATCAATTGTTTAGCGATTCTGGACCAAGCTCTTGAGAATGGCTGCTCTTCTGTATGTTCATTCTGCAGTCGTATGAAACGAGGAAGACTGTATGCGGCAGCTCGTGCTAATGGTTACAATGTGCTTGCCTTGGGTCAGCACCTTGATGATCTAGCAGAGAGCTTCCTCATGTCTACTTTCCACAATGGAAGACTCCGTACAATGAAGGCTCATTACCACATTAAGTAAGACATTATAATAAATCCTTTTAAAGATTT
>NW_026267513.1:47653-52756 GCF_000697945.3 Frankliniella occidentalis | reverse complement strand
GGGGAGTAAGGGGAGTGGGGGGGAGGGGGCGAGGAGGGGTCTTGATCAAGAGTTTGGTCGACGCCGCCACCAAGTTTAGGCTACGTTCCGAAACAGTCCATCTCCGTTTGGGGGTGAGAGGGAGACGGAACGCAAACGGATGGCGGCGGCCGAGCCTCCACCTCGGTTAGGGCCGTGGCCCGCCGGGCGTTTGGAACGCGACCCCGTCCGGGCGGCGAGGCGGGCGAGGCTGACAGCCCGGCAGCCTCTCTCTCCTCCCCGTCTCTCTCGCCCGCACGCCCGTCTGCGCCCTGCGCTCCGGCCGGAAGAGGAAGGACGGCCGAAACACACAGAGAGGGAGCGAGAGGAGGGATGCAACTTCAGACGCGCAGCCGCCGACGCCAAGGCCCAACCCGGAACTGAACCGCTCCTCCGACCCGAACCCCCCCATTCGGACGCGTTCGGAAACCGACGGGGGCACCGGGCGCGTTTTCTCCGCTTGGCTGCCGTTTCCGACGAGGAACCAGAGGGAGACGGAGAGAGAAAGAGGGACTGTGGGAGTGGGCGAGGATGCTGCGAGGCGCAGTGCGGAAGCGACCTCTCTTCAGAGGTTGCCGCCGGGAAGTCGGAGGAGCGGGCGACGGCGGGGCGGGGATGCTAATCCACGCCGATAATTATTATGGGACGACTGCTGCTCTGCCAGCAACACGGAGTCGCTCGGAGGAGACTATTTCGGATTTCGGTGAGTCTGGACCACAGCTTGAAACAGAATAATCATTGCACTCATGTCTCACGCTTTTGATGTTTACGAATGAAACATAACCTCTCTGCTTTAACACGTGCTCTATGAGCATTGTGGGCCCTGTTAATCAATATCGGAATCGGAAGTGAAAACATCTAATCAATTTAATGTCTTTTTCTTGTTTCCGATAGCTTTGTGTTATATAAACAATGAATACCCTTTCATACCGAGGAGGTTAGAGGAGGTTATGTTGCGTGTTGAAACTCGGGCCTGTGCATCTAGCACCTTTGGTATCATCACCTTTATCAAGGTTTTTTTTTACGACATTTATTATCGTTGTTATCATTGAGTCCGTACACAAACCTTGACAAATGACACCGGGACGGTTTAGAAGATTTGTGTAAACACATACTTCTCCGAAGCATTACTCCCATACAATCTAAACCCTTTTTAAGACAGTCCCCAAGACCGTCTCTATTATCTTTACAAATTCCTCAAAACTTGGTTTAGTGAGAGATTATTGCAAACATCCACTCGCGGCAAAACACAATATGGTTGCCTCCCCGCAAGCAATCATCAATCAAAATTACATCAAATTTGAGGTGAATTGTTCAAAATGTTAAAACTGGAACATTTTTGCATCAAAATATCGGTTCTGACGCAAGATTGACATCCAATTGATGTGCGTTAATTGGACAGTGCTCGCTGGGCTACGTTATGTGGCAACTTTCTCAAAACGCCAACACTAATAATAGTTTGTTCTCTTGCACCGCGGATCCCATGATACGGCTGCGCTGCAATCTATTCGTACAATAAACTATTCCGGTGTAGCTGAGATGAGGAAGAAATACGAGGAACAGGGGAAAGGAAGTAACGTAAAGCATAGTAATTTCCGTTTTCTTGCTCTTCGCCTTCATTTCAGCTTTCGCAGAATGGTCTACTCGACAAAACTAAACTCCACGAAGCAAGATGAAATTTAACTCCCAAAAAACTAGCCATTTAAGGGGCGTACTCTCTGAATCACCCGGATGTGGGTGGGCCGGCGACTCCCACTCACCTATGGGTTTCTGCGCGTAGGGGATGCCGAGCCAGGCGTCCACGTCCTTGCCCGTGGCCGCGCGCAGCGTCACGCCCCGCACGCGGCCCTTCTTCGTCATGACGACGAGCGGATCGTGGTCGTAGTTGGGCGGCGGCGCCTGCAGCTGCGGCAGCTGCGTCTGGTTGAAGGTGTGCGGATTGTGCGGCGGGCTGCCCTGCGCGGACCGCCGCTGGTTGCTGCGCTTGCGGTGCGGCGGCCGGGCGGCGGCGGCGTGGAGGTGCGTCGCGGCGGGGGCGGGGGGCGGCGCCGCCTCCGCCCCCCACAGAGACTCCTCCACCGCCACCTCGACGCCTTCGTCCTCGTCTCCGCCGCCGCTCGCTAATCTCCTGTCCAGGGGCAGATGGTCGGCCCGGACCTGCGGCAGAGGTGGCCGATGACAACACAAGTCCTGGCCGGGCTCACTTCGGCTCTCCCAACCAATCGTTCCCACGGGCGCCCTTACCTGCTGCGCCGCGTCGTCGTCGTCCTGGTCCTCGTCCATGAAGTGCAGCTTGCCGGAGAGTAGGAGGAGGTCCTGCAGCTCCTCATCCGTGTCGCTCGCGTTGCTGCCGCCGTCCTTGCGCTGGGCTGCGGCGCCGGCGACCTGCGCTGCCGCCCCGGGGTGCTCGTCGGCGAGCCCCGCGGCCAGGCCGGAGGGGAGGCCGTCGGGGAGCCCCGGCGGGCCGCCGTCGCTACCGGCGCCGCTGCCAGGAGGTGGAGCGCTGGGCCCGTCCTGGAGGGCCGCGCCGACCAGGCCGGCCGCCCCCGGGGCCACGCCATGCCGGTGATGGCGCTGGTGCTGTGTGGAGGGGGCCCCCTTCGGAGCGGCGTGCGCCCCCCGCTGGGACAGCAACTGCAGCAACAGCGCCCCCACCAGCACCAGCCACAACCGCATGACCACTCGCCACACCCTGCAACAGAAAGCAAACACGTCAGCCGCGTCAGCGCGCGTCAGCTTGTCCAGCCCGGAGGTGCCCGGAGGCGCCCGGAGTTAGGCAGGCCCGCAGCGCCGTGCCGTGCGGTTGCTTGCCCTTGCCCTGCCCCGCCCGCTCGTGTGCACGCCGCGGTCCCCGTGGCACCGCTGCTGGTGCCGCGGGGGTGGCGGTGGCACCAGTGGTGCCAACCTCGGCAGGTCGGCGCGGTTGTCTGTCCGCCGGCGACGTGATTTCGCTGTAATAAAAAGACAGGTCGGAGCGCGAGCAGCAGCGCGAGTGAAACACTCTCCCCGCGGTGCCAGCCCCGCCCCACTCCACCACCCCTCCGCGCCACCCCCAGCGCCGCCACCACCGCCCACCCCGCCAAAACAATTCCATGAATATCGGCTCCCGAAAGTTGCCGATATTCTGTAAATAAACGAGGGAGAACGAGCGAGCGAGTGCGCGACGGGCTTGTGGAGAGAGAAAAGGGGGAGGGGGGGAGGGGCAGATAACTCTGCAGACAATCTCACTCCGTTTGGTTTCACGGCATTGGCTGGGCTGCATGGCTGGTGCCGATCCGTCCCGCGACAGCCAGCCCGCACCCCCTCTCCTGTCCACTCCTCCCCCCACCCGCCGCCCTTCCGTCCCCTCTCCGCTCGGTGCAGTGCACTACAAAGTGAGACAGGCACGGCCAAAATGCACAAATCGATTACCCTGGAGCACAATGGCAGTGGCTGCAGGGGCCGGCGCGCTCGCCGGGGCGCCAACTGCTGCGGCGACTGTCGCCTTCGTTTGAATAGAATGCCGTCGGGAGGGAGCCGGCCGGGGCCGCCGGGGGAAGGGCAGAGCAGAGGCGGATGCAAAACGATCAGCTCGGAAAGAGGCCTCTTCCCCTTCCTTTCCCGGCCTCCTCTCTGCCACCGACGCCAAACTGTTCGTCCCAATATTCACGTCCCCGCCATAAAAACACACGACAGCACACTGCAAATGTTTAGTATTCCCCCGGGAATAATACATGAAAACGAAAACTTACTCCAGGAATAAATATAGTACGGGATATACATCAATCGTTGCGACGTGTTCGAATTATTTTATTTTTTTCGCGTGGCGCATTTTATGCAGGAAGTTAGTCGGTCGGGTCCAGGCTGGGTCGGCCTTGCCCAGGCCGCCGCCGCCGCCGCGCCGCACTGCGGGCGGACTGCACGTTGCATGCACGCCGTCAGGGCGGGGCGGGGCGGGGTGAGGCGAGGTGAAACACGCCCCGCTACCGGCGCTGTCGTCTTTTTCCGAGTCCTTTTCATATTGAATCGAGCGCGCACTACAGTAAAAAAAAATGGTATTTTATCTGCATGTGCGCGTCATGCTCGTGATATTTTTCATGGCTGAACAAACACCTACGCACATATATTTCCGCCCCGGAACCGATAACACCGCGCTCACCTGGTCACCGTGTCCAAAGTGATTCCAGCCTATCTAATCTCAGGGGGGTAATGTCCCTAATTTTTATCCCCCCCCCGCCCCGTGTGATCTCTTAAGGCTGTGATTAACGCAAGGTGTTGCAGGGCGGGGCCGGCCGCGCGGCCCGTATACACACATTTGCATGTGTTTTCGGTTGCGTGTCGGACAATTTATCAGGCTTGTAAGTCGGGGGTGTTGATGTAATGAAACATGAAATCTTTTGGTGGGGCGGCTCTCGCTGCCGTAGTGGACCGGAAGGGGCGGGCACGTGCCATGTGGAGTGTAGGCGGTTGGGGAGGAAGGGGGGGGGGGGCAAGGCGTCTGCGTCACGTCGAGTTATAGACACAGACTGTATCCAGGTCGGGCGGTCTCTCGATCTCCAGGCGCTATACTATACACTCCTTCGGGCCGCCATTTCGTCAAGCAACAGCTCGAGAGGGCGGAAACGCGTAATTGGAGGAAAGGTGTCGGAGGTTTGGATCGCGCGCTGGCGCTGGCGGCGGGGGCAGGCCGGCTGAGGTGGAGGAAAGGAGGGGCGGGGGGCTCTCCGAGAGCAGCCCGAGAGCGTTGCGCTGTTCATTAACGCCAACAAGGAATGCTTGCGATGCCGCGTTAAGGAAAGCTTTCGTGCGAATGTGCGTCCTTCCTTCTCCTCGCAGGAGCTGGTATACCCCTCCCCCCCACCCTCCCTCCTCGGGCCACAAGGAGGCTCGCTCACGACCGTCTGCGCCAGGACCGAGACCGCTTGCGTGGCTGAAACTGACCCCCAACCACCCTCCCCACTTGTGGTTTTCGTGTACTTTTTTTTACGTTTCTTGGCACGAGCGTAAAATTGATAGATTAAACATATTACTCTCATTTTGTTTCGTTAGGAGCGGCACTTTGGATGGATACGGCGCGCGGGACAGGCCACACACCTCGATACCCCC
>NW_026267513.1:42730-47603 GCF_000697945.3 Frankliniella occidentalis | reverse complement strand
TCCCCTCACCCCACCCCACCCCACCACGCTGCCAAAAATCGCGATTCGCGTGTGTCAAGGGACCATTCATTGTACCATTAGCCTGCGCCGCGCGCGCCCGCCTGAAAAAAGTGAAAGGGAGGGTCGAGGAGACGGTGGGAAGGGATGTAGAAAAGTGGTGGGTTTTCTACGGAATCAGGCGCCTCGCCCCGTCCCCCGTGCTGCCCGCACTCTGTCCCCCTCCCCGGGTCCACTCGCCCTAGTTGACGTACGAATTACTTCATTCCCAGGAATTATTATGACTTCATTAATTCTGTGAAAGCAGCATTTTGTTGGCTTCTACTGTATTTGTTTTCTGTTTTATGGAAATGGCATTACCATCAATATGACGTGTTTTTTTTTTTTTTTAACCGAGCCTTGGTGAGCATTATAAAGTATAAAAGAGGACAATAACAACAAGCGTCACCAAGAATGACAAGTTGCCAGGGGGTCGTCTAGAAAGTGTCCGTTTTCCTCGGATTCATTGGACATGTTACGGGAGCTTGCTTGGCGCCTGCGAGACTCTGGGTAGGCCATCCCGCGCGACACGAACGCACTGCATGCTGGATGTTGCCTACCTATGCGGCGCTATGAGAGCCTACAAAGGCTGAGCACGGCGAACGACGGACGTACTTTTTGGACGATTCCAGCTGTTACACTTTAAATTAACACACCAGATGGCCAATATGCGGGCTATAGTCGTCCCACGATTACTTCACTGTTCGGGTTTTCGCCGACGAGGCTTCTGATTGGCTTACGTAGTGGTTCACGTGACCTTTTCCGAACAGTGAAGTAATACATAGTGGGACGAGTATATACCGCTCTGCGCCATGGTCAGAGATGGTCACTCTTAGTTCCTTACAAAGAGTGGTCTTCATATTATGAAGAATTGGGTTAGTAACGTACAAAGGATCTGGAACCGCCATATTACAAACGGATTTTCTTCGTATTACAAAGAGCGCCAGTTTCCTAACAGACACGTGCTCTTCGTATTACAAAGCCAAACCATTTGTAATACAAAAGATTTGATGGTATTACAAAGGTGTCGAATCCTTTGTACGTTACGAAGAGCTGTTCTTTGTAAGAAACTTACAGTGGTAGGTTGATCCCCCATAGTAAACTGTAACTACGAGTGTTGGCGAATTGGTATGTCATTACAATTGTAATGAGCTTAAGCTCAGTCACAGTTGTTTCTCTTCAGTTGTTAAACATACATTTAAAAAATAAAAACTGTGGGCGAAGCTGCTAAGTGAAACGATAACTTCCTGCCGCTTGTATTAGTCGATGCGACGTGCGTTCATTAATTAAATCCTTGCCTCGCACTACCAGAGCCCAAAGACTGGAAACAGCGAGAAACAGTCGAAGGATGAAAACAAATAAATTTACAAATGCTTGCCACTCCCGACATCGTCCTTTTTAATTTGTTTTTTTTTTCCCCCTTGTCGCTCCGTGACCTCTGTCTCTCGGCGCCCCTTTTGCTTTGCGGCGTGCCGGGCCGAGGCCGGGCCGCGCGCCACCGGTTTGAAAAATGAGCGGCGGCGGCGAAGCAGGTTCCTCGCGTCGCGCGCGTCGCGCTCCGGTCGGGACCCTCCCACTCACCCGCTCGCACCCCCCCCCCCTTTTCCTCTTGCTCCCCCTCCCCGAACAGCGCGCCGCGGCCTCCCGGTGGCTAGCCGATCGTTTGGTTCAGCTTTTCTTTTCGCCATGCCGCCCCCCTCTCGCCTCTCTCTCTCTCTCTCTCTCTCCCTCCCTCTCTCTCTCTCTCCCCTCCTCTCTCTCTCTCTCTCTCTCGTTCGCGTGTGGCCACGGGGTGCGCTCGCGACCAGATTGTCCGGCGGCGGCGATTTCTATCTAATTTGAATAGCCTCCTGATTTAACGCAGATTGCAGACGCGACGTGGACGCGGTGGCACCCGCCCGTCTGCCGCGGTCACGAGCACGAGGTCGACCTGCTCTTGGACGTGGACCACACTACCAGGACCAGGCATGCATTCTACACTAAGAATAAAATTTGTACACGCCAAAAACAGATTAGCTGGATACGTGATAGATACACTCTAAATGTCCAAGGACAATTTTTGTAACTAGCACCGGACTTCTGTGTGCATAACTAGCTCAGATACAATATTGTAACTACCGACACACATTTAGTGACTAGCAAGTCACAATATTGTATCTGAATTCAGTTATGCACGCAGAAGTCCGGTGCTAGTTACAAAAATTGTCCTTGACATTTTGAGTGTAGTAAAATTAGCTGTAGCAGCGAACTTTTTCGCCATCCTAAGAACTGACCATGGCGGCCAGAACTAGAAAGTTAGCTGGCCTACACTGCTAAACTAAGTGTTCAACTGTTTAACACTTGTAAGTGTGCAATTTCAAGTTACTACTCACAGGTGTGCAACTGCAAGTTGAATACTTGCAAGTGTGCAATTAGTGCACTCCCACCGAGTTGAACACTTGCAAGTGTGTACAACCATGGGGTTGCACCACATTTGCAAATTTGCAAGTATTTTACTTGCAGTTGCATACTTAAAGTTTTTACTCAGTTATGAACACTTAGTTTATCAGTGTAGCTGATATTAGTACCTTTCACGAGTCCAGCTTAGATTTCTCAGCTAATCTTGTTTTTTGCGTAGCTTGTACGGGCTTCGAGAGAGTTAAAATGTGGAACTCCCGAAAGCTTGTGAGTTTCAGTTGTAAAATTACGTCGAATTGTTCTGGCACTGTGCAAAAATACGCGTCAATTTCTCTTTCTTATCGCGACAAAAACGTCTTGGATTTATTCAGGATCCTTTTTCTTCTCAGCGTAGTGTACTGCTGTAAAGTGCACCGCCATACGCGAATGTCTCGAGGTGCGCGGCGGGTCCCCAACAAGCCGCTGCCGGTCGCCAACAACGCCGACTGCCGCGCCCGGCCCGGGGGATCGAGCTGCTGCCGCTGCGCGCTGCGCCGCTGGTCGGGTCGGACGCGTCGGGTGTTCAGCTATCAACCAAACGCGAAGCAATTTATTCTGGCTTCGGCTCGTGCGCTCTAATCCAGGGCGACCATCACTACCACCCCTCCCCCCTCTTCCTCTTCCTCATCCCCATCCCCCCCCCTCTCTCACTCTGACTTCTCGATCCCTGACACCCCGTATGCCCTGTGCCCTGCACCCCCCCCCCCTCCCCGTAGCCATAGTCCCTACGGCGATGGCGGTAGTAGAGGGAGGAAGGGCGGGTGGGGCGGGAGGTATCCAGGCCGCATTAACATAGAAATCACCGACAATGCAAGCTCCCTCTCTGGCCTGCCGCCGCCGCCTGCCGCCCCTTTCACACCTCCTCCTCCCTACGCTCTCCACCCCCCCCCCCCCCCCCCTCCTCCGACTCTTCCTTTCCCCCCGTACCCTGTTTTATTCCCTCTGCCGCCACTACTTTCCTCAGCATCAAAATGCCCCCCCTCTTATCCCTACCCCTACCCCTTTACCCCTACCCTCCCCCCTTTTCTCTCTGTTTAAACCGCCCTCCCGCACAAACAACGGCGGTGCTTGGATTTGATCGGCTCGGCTCGAGTTGTCCCATGGCGAGTTGTTCGGACGCGAAAGTTGATTCTTCGCTTATGATTCTCAAAACTTTCTTTTAATTGTTTGCGGTGGATTACTGCTTTTTTTTTACCCCTTACCCCGATCTCCCCTATTGCATGCATCCTGGTTGACAACGCCTCGGACACAGCCGAATCCACAAGATAAAGAGAAAAATGTTTCCTGCGGGCACTAAACACGAGAGGTTTCGCTCCCCACTGGCCAACTCGTTGTACACGTACACTTTCGCGTCCACACTGATAAACTAAGTGTTCAACTGCTCAACACTTGTAAGTGTGCAAGTCCGTCGTTGTACACTTGCAAGTATGTGCAAATCCTCGGTTGAACACCTCCGTAGATTAAACGCTCACTGTGCATGAAGTTCTCAACCGAGGAGTTGCACACTTGCAAGTGCACACCTACCGAAGTTGAACTCTTGCAAGTATTCAACTTGCAGTTGCACACTTGCAAGTGTTGAGCAGTTGAACACTTTATTTATCAGTGCAACTCGCAACTCGCGCCCATCTCGCGAAAACTCGTAAACACACGCTCAAAAATCGCGCGAAACTATCAAAAAAATTGATCCCAACTTCTGCCTCACTCGCGCTGACTCGTTGTACCTAGTTTGGAAGTGAGGGACCCCTCGACTAAACGTTTTTCTAACTCCCCTAACTTTCCCCTAGCGCAAAATTAGACATTACCTCCGTTTAAATTTTGTAATTTTTTTTTGCGTACCTTTATCTCCCTCCGCTTGTAAAACTAAGTGTTCAACCACTCAACTTGTAAGTGCGCAACTGCAAGTTGTATACTTGCAAGTGTATAAGTCAGTAGTTGTACACTTACAAGTGTAGATTTAACGCTCACTGTGTAGGAAGTGCTCAACCGAGAAGTGGCACACTTGCAAGTGCACACCTACCCCTACCGAGTTGAACACTTGTCAGCGCAACTTGCATTTTCAACTCAATCGCGACGGGCTGACTGGGTCTGATACAAGACATGATTGTGGTTACTGCACTACCATTGCTTAGTACTACATCTTAATGTTTCTTTTCGTCGTTTGGCGTGTAGTTTACAAAAAGTAAATAAACTCGAGTAGAGCAGGGTGCTGACTCAAAGTGAGTCGACGGCGAGACGCGGGTAAGACGCGGGCCAGACGAGGGTTCCTGGTTCGATCCCTGCTCGCCGCCGCCCCGCCCAGCAGGCCGTCTCGCTCTTTTGCCCCCTCTTTATTGTTCCGCGTTTAATTGCCCTCGGCGCTGTATTCTAATAGGCTCCTCTCCCTCGCCCCGCCCACCCCACC
>NW_026267513.1:40208-42314 GCF_000697945.3 Frankliniella occidentalis | reverse complement strand
CCCCCCCCTCTGCTCAGACCGGGGGGCCCCGCGCGCCCTCGTTTGCTCCAGATGGTCGGGTTTCTTCTCAAAAGGTGTCCCCCCCTCACCATCGCGTCACCATTGTGTGGTCCTCGTCAGGCCGCTCAGCTGTGAGGCTGCCTGCCCAGCCCACCCAGCCTGCCCAGCTCAACCCCCGAGATTTTACGCCGCCTGCATCCTGACAATTTTTGTGTGCCTGCGCCCCATGCCTGCCGCGCTCCTTGGCCGACCTGGGTATGCTCATTTAGGACCCCAGCGTCCCCCTACTACCCCCTCTAACAACAAAGAAAAACAGGCCTTTCCTTGGTGAAAAGGACTGGGGCAAGACTGGGGAAACGTATATGTGCCATATCACGGACCTGTGCGTGGTCAATATGCGCGGGGTAGCTGAAGCGAGGTGTGTAAAGTCGCTAAAAAGAACAACCGATTAGAAACTTTATTTTGCTGGGATTTATAACCAACAAACAAGTATGCTTTTCATCGTGGGTAAAGCCCCCCTGCAGGCCATCATATATAGAAACGGCCTCCACGACGACGCCGCACTAATACTTCTTTTCTCGGCGCGCGTGCTAATTTTTTTCACGTGTCGTTTAGCGGGACATGCCGGGCTGCCGGGGAAATAATAATCGTCCGTAATGGTCGTGGTGGGGCTGCGATTATCGGCACGCGCGCCCGCCTATTGGCACCGCGCCGCCTATTGGCACTCACACTTGTGAGCGCAGCTATAGCGCTGCTCTGGGGGCGGCCCGAGCCGAGCGCAGCTAGTTCCTTAATTTTCACTCGGAACGCGGAACGGCGGCGCGAGGAGTTGCCCTGTAATCATCATCGCGTCGCGTCGGGCGGGGAAATGTAGTGTGTCGATGGTTGGAAACACAACAACCCTTGTGATGTCGCGCTCTTTCGCATGTCGTGTGGTCTTTCGCGTTTGCCAACGCAGGCGCAGGTCGTACAGGCGAGGAGGAGAAACCAAGCATTCTGTTCGGGTTCATACAGGAAACATATCGTTCGCTGTGATACGAACCTCCCAAGTTGGAGGCTCCCATAGCGCCTGGTGGGTAGGCAAATATCTTGCCTGAAGCGCATGCGTGTACTGCGGGCTGGCCTACCCCGAGTCTCGCAGGCGATATCGTCCGTCAGTCATTTGCCGAATATATATTTACTTTTTTTGGACAATCTTTAAGTAGCTGCCTGTGACTGGTACCTGACAACCAGCGATTGAGAAATCGCATTGTGGTGCAAGCGCCTTCAAACCAACCACTTAAATCTTGTTAGGGACTTTACTGTAAACATTTTAACTGTGACTCTTTATGTAATAGCATTTCGAAGGACTCCTGCCATTTTCGCGCTTCGCTTCTGTTTTTGGTTGAAGCGAAACGAAATATGGAATATGTATCTTACTAAGGGGTTGGACTTTAGTCAAGAAAAATCTCGGAGGAACGACTTAGATCTACACTGGTAGATTCCTGCAAAGCAATGCTTGCAGAGTATTTGGATCCTTTGTATCAAGCAAGCATTTACTTTGCAATTACATGTAGCGTAACTTTAATTGTAATTAATTAAACTGCAGTTTAATTAATTACAATTAAAGTAACGCTTTGCGATTGCATAGCAATGCTTTACTGCGTGTTTCAGTGCTGCAAATAAGCGTTACTTTGTAGTTTGCAAAGTAAATGCCTCGTAGTAACAGGAGTAACAAAGGATCTAAATACTCCGCAGTTCTGCAAAGCATTGCTTTGTCGGACTTTAACAGTGTATCTATCGGTGAATCACGTTCCAAAATGATTGCAATATGAAGTTGATGTGACTCTATGCTCTCATTGTCGCCGCAATTTTTTTTTTATTTTCCCCGTCATAACGTACGTTATCCTCGAACAAACAGTCTGAGAATGTGTTTTGGATCCAGCGCGCGTGCAACGGGCCGGGCGGCAACAACTTTACTTCTTCCTCCATAAATTCTATTCCGGATCGGAGCGGGGAGGCATGCGCGCACTTTTGCACATTTTGCGTGGCGCGCGCGGTGCCGCACAATGAGAATATATTGAGGCTGCTGGTATCTCTCTGGGATGGCCCCACCTGGCCCCCCCC
>NW_026267513.1:38494-40158 GCF_000697945.3 Frankliniella occidentalis | reverse complement strand
TGAAAAAAATTATTCAAAAAATACAAAAGAATTACAAACCGATAAAGTCAATTACAAATGCAATGTTTTTTGTTGCGACAATGTTAAGTTTTCGCTAGAAAGTCCTCGTTTCACGGGTGCCTATCCTGCATTAATCTGTACTCACTGTAGATGTTTTCCCGGGTTTGGCTGGGATGCGCTCAGGATGCCGCGCGAGGGTTCCGCATGGCGATGGCCGCCTCCCCGCCTCGCCTCCTCGCCGGCGCGCCCGCGGCCCTCCTGGGCCTGGCCTGGAGTGCGCGGCCTGGAGCCCGGCCTGCTGGAGTCCGGCCCGCTGGAGCCCGGCCCGCTGGAAGCGCCCGCACGGCCCGCACCTGCACTAGTCCTCACCGACCCCGCCGCTGCAAACGAAAAGAAGGAAAAAAAAAAAACACGCAGTCAGCTCACACGTTTCCATTGTCCCAATCGCAGCCGTATCATGTAGCAGGTCTGTTTGCCAGTTTGCCCGTCTCTCTCTCTCTCCCTTTCTCTCTAAAAAAAACTCACTCATACACAAACACACAAAATCGGTTAGCACTCATAGTCTATTGGGCCTTGCCTGCGACTGCTGCTGCAGGCCGGCGATAAACCAACACATTTTCGTATAATACTTTTTTAGGATGAGGAAGAGAAATCGGTCGAAAAGGCAGGCGCCCTAAACAATGGCACTTGGATGAGTGGGAGGAGGTGAGGAGGGCGTATCTGGGCGAGGGGGAAAGGGCGGGAAGGGGAAGTGGCGGGAAGGGGAAGTGGGGCGGTAGTTAGGCAGCGGGGACGTTAAAAACAACTCAGCAGGACGCGGTGCCGCAGAGCGGGACGCGCTGGCTCACCTGAGCGCGCCCCCGCCGATCACAACCGGCGCTAGCACACAAACACGGAGAGAAATTGGAGAGAAAAAAGTGTGTGAATGTGTGCCTCTGTTCGCTCGCAAAAAAACAAAAAACACACATTTTAAAAAAAAAGCACCAACCCAATGCGACACAAACTAGCGCTACACCAGTTTCTTTCGACAGGCAACAGTAAAAACATTACCTGGCCCAAACTTTGTGGAGCAGTCGTAATCGATTTCGCTTTAGGGTGCATAACGGCGGGGCTGCGCTTAACTGGCCGCGGCCGGGGCCGGGTTACGTCTGGATGAGATGAGCGCGGGAAAAGGTAAGGGAGGAGAGGGTTTTGCGCGAGATGTTGTTTTTTCCCCCTCTTCTTTCGGTGCCATTCTTGCAGTTTTGTTTCACCGACAAACTGAAGGAAAACCCTCCCCGCTGCTCTCTCCCACAACTGGCAACACTGTGTGGAGACCGACCCCTTGCTGTATATAGCTCAGCCCCAGGCCCGGCCCTGGCTGGCGCGGCGCGGCGGCGGCGCGGGCCCTGGCCCGGTGGGAATTGAACTCCGTATGAAGCTCCTCCTCTCCTCTTACCGCCCTCCCCCGCCCTCTCTCTCTCTCTCCCTCCCTCCGCATCGAACTACGCCTACAGCCGCACGCCTCCCGGCGGCGCCTCCGCCCTGGAGCCTGGCGGAGCCTGGACCACCACGGCACATGGCGCACACACACAGCCTTCACTTTTGCTCAATTCGTTCCGTTTATATTGTCATCCGTTTTTAGCCGTGGCCTTATTGCGCCGGTCGTGTGTCTGCCCCCCCCC
>NW_026267513.1:32950-38444 GCF_000697945.3 Frankliniella occidentalis | reverse complement strand
CCACCTCACCCCGCCCCACGCGAGGGGTCCTGGGGCCGGTCTGGCCGCCTCCTGCCTGGCGGACGGTGGCGGAAATTAAGAAAGGAGCAGAACGGGGTGGGGCGGGGCGGGCGAGGCGGGCGAGGCGGTGCGTGCTGACCTGATGGACCCTGTGTGGGAGCGGGACGGCCCCTCAGCCCGCACCCGCACACGCCGCCCCTCCCCCCCCTCCCAGCGGTGGCCCTGGAGCAACGCCCTGGCGGGGCGGGGGCTGCTGCAGCAGCGGCCTACGGTCCGCCTACGGTCCGCCTACGGGCCGCCTACGGCCCTACGGCCGCCGCCTCGGGGAGACCTTGCCGCTCCCGCCCTAGTGGGTGTGGGCTGTGGGCTGGAAAGCAAACTGCCTTACAATGTCTTCCTGCCTCCGCCTTGCTGCCTCCGGCCTGCCCCCCACCCCCCTTCCCCTCCCTTAAAAGCATTACTTCTCAAGCTGTTGGTATTGATAAAATTCCTGTCAACTTTTTGAAAATTATTCTAGACTTCATCACGCCTGTTATTGAACATGTATACAATTATAGTTTGCAGAGTGGTGTATTTCCTAAAATTTGGAAAAGTGCTGACATAATTCCTATACCTAAGTGTAAGTCAGGGAAAGTCAGGGGTGTATTTCCTAAAATTTGGAAAAGTGCTGACATAATTCCTATACCTAAGTGTAAAAACCCAACTCAAGCCAAAGATTACCGACCTGTATCATTACTGTGTGTTTTGTCCAAAGCCTTTGAAAAACTTGTGCATGAACAAATAATTAATTATCTGGAAGAGCACAATATTTTAAACCCACTGCAATCTGGATTCAGAAAGGGGCACAGCACCATATCAGCACTTGTAAAAGTAACTGATGATCTCAAGAGAGCCATTGACAAGAGTAGACTCAATGTACTAGTTTTACTAGATTTTAGTAAGGCTTTTGACAGAGTCCATCATAAGCTACTGCTATCTAAACTCAAGGCCGTTGGTTTTTCTCAAAGTGCCATGAACTGGGTATCAGAATATCTCAGTGGAAGGTGTCACAGAGTTGTCTCTGGGCAAAACTATATCTCTGACTGGGCTTTCCCTGAAACTGGTGTACCTCAAGGGAGTGTCTTGGGACCACTTCTCTTCTCTCTTTACATCAATGACATAAGCAATGTTCTTGTACACTGCAGCTACCACCTATACGCTGATGACTTTCAAGTCTACACTGACTTTTTACCTAAAAATATAAAAGATACTGTGGAGAAAATAAACTGTGATCTTGCTAGTATTGTGTCATACAGCCTGAAACATAACTTGGCATTGAATGTTGATAAAACTCAACCCATCATTATTGGTTCTGGTCAAAATTTGTCTGTATTGAAGAAGCTCAGTGGAAATCCCCCTTGTGTCTCCATCAATGGTATTTCTGTACCTTATCAAACAACAGTTGTGAATCTAGGAGTGATAATAGACTGCACACTCACCTGGAGTGAACATAGCATATCAGTAATGCAAAAGTCATTTAGAACATTAGCCCAATTAAAAAGAAATATGCCTCTAATACCAACATCAGTTAGAACTAAACTTATTAGTTCTCTAATCTTTCCCCTATTTGATTATGGCTCTGTAATGTTCAACGATATGTTAGATGCTTATACTGTCAGGTTGCAGAGAGTCCAGAATGCATGTGTTCGGTTTATAACTGGTGTTGGAAAATTTGACCACATTACTCCGTCATATATTAACCTGAAGTTTCTTAAGGTTTGTGATAGGAGAGTGGTGCAACAATGTATACTGGTGTGGAAAATAATGAAGACTGGTAAACCAGAATATTTATTCCAAAACTACTCATTACTCTCAAATGTCAGCACAAGGCAGAACAGGTTTACAAAAGACACAATGGTTTTACCACCACATGACTCAGCCAAATTTACCAAATCCTTTCTTGTCACCTCTTGCAAACTCTGGAATGAGTTCAACATTGGCAAATATCTTATGTACAGCACACCAAATAAATTGAGAACTGATATGTACACTTATTTTATTAAGAAATATGAAGAACAATGTTTGTGATTTATGTGTGGAACTACACTATGTATGTACTACTTTTACTTTTACTACTTTATGTCTGTCTATTTTTGTTACTACTACTTCTACACTGTGCAGACTTCTCTGCTTTTTTTGTTACAATATTTGTAAATATTGAGGGAGCGGGTGCCCTTTTGTCAATCGGGACTTACAAGTCCTCTTAAAAGAGTACCCTAATAAAGCAATATTCTATTCTATTCTATTCTATTCTATTCTATTCTCCCTGGGCTCTCGTCCCTCTTGTCCTCTCCCCTTTCTCCTCGCCGTCTCACCTCGGCGCGCTATCCCCGCTATCCACTGGGCTTGGGCGGAGAAGAAGGCGAATCGAAGGCGGCGACGGCGACATCGTGCGGAGCGCAGCGGCGCGGGAGCAGTCTCCCCGACCGCAAGCGCCTTCCCTTGTGCTCTGCCCAGGCTCTCACCCCAGCACTCTCGGCCAGGCTCTCGCCCAGGCTCTCTCGCTCCCCTGCCAAATCCTCGCTTGTTTGCCTTATCTTGATGTTGGGTGCAGGTCGGGCAGCTGAGCTCGCCATCCGAGACACTCGTAGCTAGTCGCGGTTCGGCAATTTAGGAAACGGGCAAAAAAAGGAAAGAATCTAATTTAGATTTGGAAGTTTACGTTATACAGCCGTAGACAAGTGATACCTTCGTGTGATACTTCTTAATGGTACAATAATACACTGATAAACTAAGTGTTTAACTGCTCAACACCTCTAAGTGTGCAACTGTAAGTTAAATACTTGGAAGTGTGCAACTGCAAGTTAAATACTTGCAAGTGTGCAACTCGGTAGTTGTGCACTTTGCAAGTGTGCAACTCCTCGGTTGAACACTTCCTACACAGTAAGCGTCCAATCTAAGGAAGTGTGCAACTGAGGAGTTGCACACTTGCAAGTGCACATCTACCGAGTTTAACACTTGCAAGTGTACGACTACGGAGTTGCACACTTGCAAGTATTCAATTTGCAGTTGCACACTTACAAGTGTTGAGCACTTGAACACTTAGTTTATCAGTGTATTGTGGCAAAGAGCAGGGCACTTCAGCAGTACTCTTTCTGTGTCAGTGAAACATCAGGGTTGTTACAGACCGTGAAAGTCAGGGAAAGTCAGGGAAAGTCAGGAATTAGAAAATGGGTCAGGAAAAGTCAGGGAAAGTCAGGGAAATTGAGAGAGCAGTCAGTAAAATTTCTCCATTTGACTGCCTCCTGGCAAATGAATGAGGGAAAATGCGTAAAATTGACGCTCGAGCTGTGGCAGTGGCACTTTCCGGGCCCTGCCGGCGCAGCCAGTCGCCGCTTTTGTGCATACTCTTGTTTTTAGTGAAATTTTCCCTCCCGTTGTTCGAAATACTGCCTACTTTCTTGCCTAAAAAGTCAGTAAAAATCGGGATTTTAGTCAGGGAAAAGTCAGGGAAAAGTCAGTAAAATTGAAAATCCAGAACCTGTAACAACCCTGAACATTATCTGGCACACTGCCCAGCCCCCTTTCCCTCTTTAGTGTTTGTAGTATGGCGCGTACCCCCTCCCCCTCTTTTCCCTATGCATATTTATTATTTAGTGTGTGTTGATGTTGTTTTACCGACATGACAGAAAATTGTTCGCTTTGTTGTGTAATCAGGGCGAATCGATCCCCTTCCGCAAACTCTTGTCGCGCGGTGCACTGTGTAGGGCGGCCCGTCCCCGTGGCGGGACGCGGCTCCGGACGGGGTGTTGGGGGTGTTCATTAGCGGCCAGCTGGCTGCCCCCTCTCTCTTCTCTCCCCTCCCTCCCTCCCTCCCTCCCTCCCTCCCTCCCTCCCTTCCCCAAAGCACTCTAGTTATACACCAGGAGGTTGAATAAAAACCCCGCCGGAACGGCTGTCTCAGTTTTGGACCAATAAACACCTAAATCTGTATCGTATTATGTGATACCAGTCCAGATCGTAAAATTAAACATGGTGATAAATCGACTGTGAGATTTATCTCACTGTGATGGTCAGGTTGCCTACTTGCCCTCGGTCATGAGGGTTGGAAAATTCACCCAACTCCAAACTCAAACATCATAGTTATTGAGTTGAGCACTCGACAGAAGTGAGTAGTTTTTCAGACATGTGATCTTACATACTGTCTACGGGCAGAGCGAAGGCGGGCGCAGGGCTGTCTTCAGGGGAGGGACTGGATAAGGTCTACTCGTTTGAATTTCACGACACAGGACAGCAGGGCCATGCGTAGGGGGCTGCAGGCTGGCAGACGAAAGAAGAGAGGGAGAAAATAGGGAGAGTGTGAGAGAGAGATAGAGGGGAGAAGCGGGATGACAGAGACAGGGAAAGGGATAGGGAATGGGGGAGACAGGGAGGGAGAAGAGGTAGATTATTTTCACGAGCACATGTCACGTGTCGTCTCTACGACGCATGGTTTACGAGTGGCATGGTGCGGCACGGTGCGGCTTGGGACGGCACACGGTGGCGGAGCAAAGGGGGAGGAGTGGACGCGGAGGATGGAGAGGGGGCAGCGGAGGTGAAAAGACGGTGGGGCCGGGAGGGGCAGTGGCCGGGCCGGGCTGGGGCTTGCCGCTGGGCTGCTCTGCTCTATAGTGCCCGCTGCGCTCCGGCTCGCCGGCTCTGTCCAGCTCTGCGCCGCTCTCTGGACGGCTCTTCCGCTCTGCCAGCGCCGGGGCCGAGCCGACCGGGAGCAGCTCACAACTCCTGACCCTTAAACCTCCTCCCTCTGGCTGGAAACCTGCATCGGCAGTCCGTGCTGTGAGCGGGGAGGAGGAAGGACGCAAGAGGCGGGGAATGTGCGAACTGGAGGGGTAGGAGAGAGAGAGGGAGGGGCATTGATTGCCACTCCTTACCTATGGCGGACTGGCAAGGCCGAGCGTGAAGCTGCTGATTTTGGTTAGATGGATAAGGGGCCATCCATAAAGGACCGTCCGGTCGTTGGGGAGAGGGGGGGTTAGTCAAAACCGGACACAACCGGACGGGGGGGTACGGGGGGGTCTGGACTCCCTGGACGTCCAGTTAAACTTAGGTTTTTAGCACAACGTACACTCAGAATGTCGTAGTCTTGGTTCAAGAGCAAAATTCTCTTAAATAAATAAAGAGCAGTTTCCTCTTAATTTGAGAGCAATTTCTTTTGTTCTCAGCCAAAAACGCTTGGTTCAAGCACCAAATAAGCTTGGACCCAAGTGCATCTGGTGCTTGAATTAAGCGTCTATTGCACTTGGGTCCAAGTTTATTTGAAACTTGAATCAAGTGTTTTTGTCTCATTACAAGAGGAATTGCTCTCAAATCAGAAGAAAATGCTCTTCAATCATTTAAGAGAATTTTGCTCTTGAACCAAGACTACAGCTCTCTGAGTGTAAAATGTGGAAAGGCTCTTTCGGAAACTTTAAAATGACTTAGTTTTACTCTGAATAGGCCAAAACAAGACTTTTTT
>NW_026267513.1:31837-32460 GCF_000697945.3 Frankliniella occidentalis | reverse complement strand
GGGGGGGACTTAGGACGTCCAGGGGGGAGGGGGGGTACCCGAAAACCGGACACAACCGGACAGGGGGGAGGGAGGGGTCAGTTTTGGCAAAAACGACCGGACGGTCCTTTATGGATGGCCCCTAAACACTCTTAATGCCCAAGGGCGATATTTCTTTTTGACACTATCATGCTTAGTCATTTGGCTTGAGGGTACAGTTTCCACCAAATATAGGACTTCACGCAACATTCAAAATTAGAGCACACAGAAAGCGACCTAGAGATCAAAAGCACACAAAAAAATAAAATGAATAAAAAAATGTGAAAGTGCGCCGACAACTTGTTGGCTGAGCGATTAGCAAAGCCTATTACTCCAGTGATGATCAAAAAGTTTTGCGTCTGTCTGTCTGTCTGTGTGTCTGTTTGTCTGTACTCACGATAACTCGAGAACGAATTGAGCTAGTGACCTGGGATTTTCAGGGTCGTTTTGTATCATAAAAAGACAGATCAAGTTCGAAGAAGAGCATTCTAGCTCAAGGGGTAACTCATGAAAGTAGAGCCCTATGGGCGAAAATTTCGTCAGTTTGGCTCTATCTTTTACCATTTAGGCGCCACAGGGAGTTTTTGGCGAAAATGAGCGAAAAA
>NW_026267513.1:29169-31487 GCF_000697945.3 Frankliniella occidentalis | reverse complement strand
GTCTGTCTGTCTGTCTGTAACATTCCGTATCTCCTCAAAATGTTCTGCACTGACAGCGAGAAGCGGGTTTGTCTAAGAATCGATAATTTACGAGTATTATCTGTGTGCATTATTTGATGCATTGGTCAGCTCTGAAATATTCAATCGTTTTATTTGAATTTGCGCGTAGTTCGTTGGTATGTTGGCAGCACTGCACTCGAGTGGGTGAAGAGCACCTACGGCTCCGGCGCTCACTTCGCGTCTTTGATACTCTCTCACAAGTGATTAATATGTCAGATTGTCAAACCGAGTGTGTTACTTTTAGTTTTAGAGTTGCGGAACTCGACCTACGAAGTTTCGCAAGTGTCCGGTGAAAAGAAACGAAAGTGATATTTTGAATGGTTTACGTGTTTAGTAAGTTGGAGGGGGAAAGCAGGGTAGTGGTTTGGGAGAAATGTGAAAAGGTAACTACTGTTTCGAGTTCATCCTGACAAAAGAAAACGAAAATGTTTTATGCTCCAAGACGATCGGAATCGAAATGGCAGAGTTAGTGCCCCCCAAATTGACAATTTGGTAGTTTTTGCATACATTTACCCCTTTGGAGGCTAATAACTTTGCTATTTCAACTCTGATCGGCTTTGAGCATAAGACATTTCCTTTTTAATTTTGAAAAAGGAATCCAAATCTTGTATGACAGTTTTAATTTTGTAGCTTTTAAAAAACTCCTAATTTTAATTTTTTTTTTTGTTTTAACAAAATGGAATGGTGGTCACTTGTAGAATGATTGGAAGTCACCTAATCTTTCAATAGGACTTGTCAAAACGATTATTAAACACACAACTTATTTTCACAATAGCCATGGACTTGCAAGGGACCGAACAATATTGTAGCCAATATCGCAAACACAGGTAGGATAGGCCCATCGAAATCAGAACAAGGTATACTATTTTCTTAAATTGATTAGCTTTGTCTGGAGTCAAATTATGTTTAATGATACCCAATAAAATGATGGGAGCATTGAAATCAAACTCTATGATACGATACATTATAGAACTTTCAATTAAAGATACTTCAGCGACTCGTGATACTTTAAATACCTCGGAGAGATCTGATAAAAATGAATGAAAGAGCGACAAGTTACACTTGTCGTAGGAGAGAAGTTTAAATGTATTTTGAAATTAAATTAAATATTAGGGTATTTAATTTCACTTCAACCAATCGAATTTCATCTTCAAAAATAATTGGAATGGAATGAAATGGGAGCACCATGCTTCATATGGCATTACACAAAGGGGTAAATTAAGTAGGGGGGGCAGTGGGGATAGAAAGGACAGTAGCAGACATGTACCTAGTATCAAGCCTTTCTAGCGGACTTCCAAATCTATTCTATTGCATAGTAATTACTCAAGTTCACTGCTCACTAAAAGTACCTGTTGTGTGTATGTGGGGGGGTGGGGGGGTGTAAGGGTATGAACTTAGATGGTGATTAGCGATCCAAAAGGGCTCACGATAGACGGAATAATTGAAAGCGACCCCCCCCCCAATCTCTTACGTTCTAGGAGCAGAGAGCCGGTTGCCTACCTACTAGGCGGACCCTCTTTCGTTTTAGTTTTGTTCTATATTGTTTACGTCTTTTGTTACTTTAATGCACTTCGCTCAGCTACCCCGTGCATAATGTTAACGCACGGGGCCCTACGTTACGCTACCCGACTCGGGTGACAGGCCCGCAGGCCTAGGTAGATGTATGCCAGGCGCGTCGCAGCGTAACAGTGTTTCGTGAGAAATCGCGAAGCCTGTTGCGCTAGACGTGGTCTGGCGTACATATAGCTATTATTATGCGAAGTATGTAAGGGGATTTTCATTGCGGAATGTATGCAATAAGATATAGTGTTACTCACTGGAGGATTGAGCAGCATATGGTGAGCTACGCCACGCACCCGGGCTCGAGTCGAGAGAGTGAGGCACTGGCTCAAACTACAGACTCTCTGCATAATCTCCGTTACTTTTTGCTTTGGCTTTGAAAAAAAGGAATTCATTTAATGAATGCATTAATGCAATTCTCGAAAGTGCTCAGCCATTAACAAGCCCCCCCCCCTCCCGGTTTCTTTCTTCCCCTCCCCTTCTGCCTCACGTACGGTCTGCTCTCTCACCTCGTCACGCTAGCCGCAGCCGCCGCCCTCCTCGCCCTCACAGACGTGTGCCGCCGCGGCCGCCGCGGGTGAGGCCCTGAGCGAGGGCCCGGGTGTACCGGGCTGCGGCTGAGCCCGCCTCGCTGAGCGCGCCCGCCGACCCCAAACAAATAGTTGTTGTAAACTTGTAGCGGCGCGGCGGACGCGGGG
>NW_026267513.1:27755-28159 GCF_000697945.3 Frankliniella occidentalis | reverse complement strand
CCCCACTCTCCCCTTTCTGCATCCAACCCCCACCCCTTTCGGCACGGAAAGGCCTCTGTATATCGAAAGAAGGCTCTGGCCGGGACGAGACGCTGCCGACAAGTGCCTCACCATGTCACTCACGGCGGAAGAGAAAAGGCTGCCGCTGCTTCTGGTCGTGTGCGCGCTCCCGCCGAGGAGGAGGGTGGCGGGGGAGAGGCAGGTGGGCGGGTGACGGGGCGCCGCCAGCCTCCAGCTCCTTGACGGGTAACCATGCCGGGTGCCACTCACGCGCGACGCGCCACGGCTGTTCGAGGAAGTGAGAAATTTCCAAATTGCTTCCTGCCCAATGTACAGTGTGCCGCGCGCCGGGCCGCGCTCGCGCATAGAGGGGAGGCGGGGAGGGGGATTGGGGGCATCGGGAG
>NW_026267513.1:25159-27705 GCF_000697945.3 Frankliniella occidentalis | reverse complement strand
GGGGGGGAGGGAAAACTTTCAGGAACTTCCTTGTTTCGAATACAGTTCCTCAGATTTCGAGGAAGTCTCCTCACAAAATGCGGGGTTTTTCCTCATTTTTTGTGGAGGTCCCTCAAAATTTGAGGCGAGCTCTGAGGAGTTTTCCTCAAATATGGAAGGTCTTCAAAGTTTTGCTCTTTTCCTCAAAAAATGAGACATTGTTTTACCTTGCTAACGATGGCTTCTAGTTTATTCTCGTTCACTCACGTGGAACACGAACTACGGATCTTGAAACTCAGAGTCAGAGTTTGGAAATTCGTTTTCTCTGCGGTCATGAAAAAAGAAAGGGATTGTAAGAGTTCGTTTTCCGCCTGAATTTCAGAGTGTGCAGTCTAGCAGTCTCTTATCTTTCTCTTTCCATCGACCATCCGCCCCAATTTCGTACTTCTCTTCGCGCTCTCTTTTGAACCCATTGAAGCCTGCAATTCGTTACGCTGCAGAGCCGGATTTATTACAATAAAATTCCTCCTGGCGAATTTCCATGTCAAAAAGAAGCGGCGTTGCTGTCGAATGGGTCATCGTCCATGCTGTGCGTCCGCCGCTGTGCTGTGCCCCTCCCCTTCCTGACCCTTCTCCCGCGCCCACAAACCCCCCTCCCGGACAGAGTGAGACGGCTGGTGGTGGCTTGGTATGCGGAAGGGGCGGGGTGGCGGAGGGTTGTGCTCCATGAATCGGAGAACGTCTTTACTCTCTTTGAAAGGGAAATGTCGCTGCCGTTTGTGGTGGCTCAACGGCGGCCTGGCGGGGCGTGGCGGGGCGTGGCGGGGCGTGGCGGGAAGCTTCTGTGCCGCCCGCTCGCCTCCCCCGGACTCGCGACTACCTTTATCCAGAAAAAAAACCCGCATCACATCCGACTTTCACAGCTGGTGAAAATGTGAGTGTTGTGTCGTCGTCGTTTTGGTTTTCTTGTGAGAGTTGTGCCGCGGTGGGTCGTTCAGATACAGAACACACACACACAGTGTCAGGTCTGTATCGTTCGCAAGCGCAGCTCAACAGAAGAGGCTCACCTCGCGCCCCACGTTCTCGTCTTTCTGTAAACGCCTTTTCCATTAATGGAATGCGAATTCGCATCAAGTTATCAAGATCGCCGGGTGTTCTATTATTTATTTTTTTCTCTTTCGATTTCCCTTGGTTTCGCTGAAAGAATTGAATCGTCCTCTCGTAATCCATTTTTTGGGGGGAGCCGTGGTGCGGTGCACTGGGAGGAGATGGAATGGCTATCAAATCAGCGGAGTGGCCTGCGGTGCGCCCCGCCGCGCCCCCGTCTGACACTTTGCCGGGCCTAACTTTTGTGTTTGTGACGTTTGCTGCGCCGAGTTAATTGTCTATCAAGACCCCCCGCGGGTTGAGGGAGGAGGACCTTAGACAGCGGGGCCACTCGGGTGCGGGAGAGAGAGACAGACAGAGACAACCCGGAGAGCGCCGGCCTAGAGGTGAGGGAGAGGAGGGAGAGGACTCTGCTGACTTGTGGTCTGGTTCAGCCGAGGGATCCCTCCCCTCCTTGACACAACCCCAGACACGCAGCGCGCCACCCAGGCCACCACCCCAACCTCCCCGCCCCGCCCGCCACTCTCCGCCACGATCATTACCCTGTTTACCGAAAACAAGTTTGCAGCTGCAGGGGGCAAAAAAATAAGAGGCTGCCTGGCTGTCGCAGTGTTTGCGAGTGCGTGTTATTCCAAGAGGACGGTCCCGGGACGGGCTGCTCGCCTGGGCGTTTTACCACCTCAGCCACTTACCTTGAACAAAAACACCTCAATTAGGAGGGCAGTTGGCACGCCCCTCCAGCAGGCTCCCGCGAGCGCCGCCCCTCCCGCCCTGCCTCGCCCGCTCTCCGCTCCGCTCAGCCCGCCGCGAGAGTGGCTGCATGTCCACTTGTGTACCGCCTGCTTGTAGCACACGACGGGACCCAAAGGGACATGCATGTACCTACTTTTCTCTCATCACCCTTCATTGTTTTAAATCCTGGTTGAATCGGTTGAATGTCGTTTTGGTTTACGTTCTCGTTTGTTTTTTTTTGTGGGGTATATGTGTCACGGTTTGTCAAAAAAAACTCAATTAAGTATCTTATTGGAAGCAGATGAAACAAACTGAACGGCAGGGCTGAATTCTAATTTTCTGCCATATTTATAAATGTCTTAGTGTGAGTGTTTTAAGGGATCATCTGCTAAAAAGGGCCGACGATACACTCTGCAGCAGAGTTGCCCAGACCAAGAGGCTTGTTTCCAGTTCTCATGCTGGTCTTGAGCTGGGCATGCACCCGGGCCAGCAGGACAGACAGACAGACAGGGCCGGGCAGGGTGGTGGCCCCATGATACATGGCGCGTGCCTCAACACCATGTGTTGTTTTACACCAGCAATCCTTCGCTTGCCGTCACGCTCCCGGTGAACCGTTCCCTCACCCCTCTCCCTCCCAGCCTCTCCCTACACACGTATGATGCTCGCGTTACTTGCACGTTATCCCCTCCCCCTCTCTCCCCGCCTCGCTCTCCGCGCCGCGCTCTGCC
>NW_026267513.1:19615-21307 GCF_000697945.3 Frankliniella occidentalis | reverse complement strand
CCAATATTTGGCGTTCTTTAAAGGACGCCAATAATTTGGCGTTAAATGACGCCAACCATTTTACAGTGAGGGTAAAAGTGGGTTCTTGGTTTTCAAGCAAAGATTTCGCGCTCCAAGCCAAAATGGTAATTTATACAAGAATAATAGGAGTTTGTTTAGAAACCGATCAAACTACTCACTGTAAAAAATATCGTCGTAACTTTACAAAAATTTTGTAAACTTGAATTATAATTTAAGTTGTAAATTTACGACAGCACATTTTTTACTCGACTTTTTATTCGATACATACTGAATGTATTTTCACGATTACAAATTGTAATTTTACAACTTGCGTCAAGGAAAATTTTCCTGTTAACATACCCTCTTTTTTCCACAGTGCTTGGAGACGAGAAGCGTATGCTTGGAAACGATACACAATAAAACTGCTTGGAAATTGGTACGTATCTGCTTGGGAGGGAACCAGTGGCCTGTGCTCCAGATGCGCTCCAGTTTCCGAGCAGTTTGATCGGTTTCTAATCAGATTGCGGTTTCCAAAGCGGCTTGACCGGTTTTTGAGCGAACCTGTTTTGTTTGGAAATTACAGAAGAAAAACAAAGATAGGACTTGATGCCTTTTTAGGGGTGTTAAATTTGAATGCGTTTGCAAGGGCATCAGACCTTTTGAGTCCTTCCTTTATTTCCCAGTGAATCGGATTTGATTTGAGCGTGCAGTTGTGCTTGGAAACCATAAGCATTCACGTTTACCGTGTGGAGGAAGAAAGGAGTAAGCTAAACAGGACATTGTGGGCTGTGTTCTGAATTGGAACATATGAAATAATATTCTGCAAATTTCTTGCTATAGCTAGGCCGTACAGGGTGGGTGTTCGAAGCGGGACTTTTTTTCTGATTATACTTTCTGCATCATACAGGTGTGTGGGATGGGCTTGCCTACTGGAGTCTCACAACGCTGCGTTATGGTTCCGTACGAGTATGACACCCGTCCGCACACCTGCGTGCGGTACAGTATAACAAGAACGAACACGCGCTCTGAAATGTCCGTATAATTATGTGAGGAAGTGGGCGTTAGGGGGCCGTCGAAGGCAGAGCCTGTCTTTAGACTTCCATTACTAACTAAAGGTGCCCATATACGGACCAATAATCCATCTGATGAACTTTCTCTTGGCCATGGTAAGCCACTGGACCAATCGATAGGCATAACACTAACAATAGCAATAGCTTACTGAATTCTGTAAACATGCTGAGCTTACCAATATTCTAATATACGCCAGTATGAAGAAATGTGTTTATACTGGAGTATTGTAAAATGCGTAAAAGTTCATAAAATTTTAGTGAGTCCAAATGATCTCATACCTCATCCACGTTCACTCCTAAATAAATAAGCAACAGCTAGCCTTGAGGGCAACATCATACCAAACTGTATATCGTGCTAAGGTAATATACCCTGACTATGAAATGTGACGAACAAAAAAAGAGTTAATCATTAAAAAAAATGAAACGAATAGAAAGCGGGCGTGTAGAAGCAACATCATCCTGGATTAAGAAAGTAAAGTAGTCTTGAAAACTGAATAAACTGCCCCGACACCTAAACCTAAACTAATCTCAAGGAAACGTTAGGGACCGTTCATATACTACGTAGTTCATTTTGGGGGGAGGGGGGGTTCAGCCTTGCACTACGGCCGGTCACGGAGGGGGG
>NW_026267513.1:9055-14437 GCF_000697945.3 Frankliniella occidentalis | reverse complement strand
CCCCCCCCCCCCAATTTTTTGGTTGGGTGGGGGAAGGCTCCCTCGTCACCGTCACAATGTGTCCTCTTTCTTGCCACGACCCTATATTACAGATGCATTTCGCTAAACGAGTGGTAAGGATGTCGCTTATTGCCCTTGACCTACCTACAACTGTGAAAAAAAACTCAGTTCATGTTTGAAATAAGAGGTTAGACTTCGGGGGAGTGTCATTCACCACGTAACAAGTACGATAATCAGTTCTGATGCGAGTTTCTTTATTGATTTATTATTGGTAATTAAATTTCATTACATAACACGCTCCTCATAAACTGTCATTCTTTTAAAATACTGGATTTTTATTTGGTTAAATGAGAAGAGAAATAAGTGTCAACGTTTCTGAAAGGAGAATTCAGTTCTGACTAGTTCCTTCAATATTGTGACAACTCTCAGTTCAAAATCTCTAACAAGATTTTTCAAATACCATGAACATTCTCTGCATGATTTATCAATGGAGTGAAAGCCATGACCACTTAAAAATAAAATACAGAGTGAACATTTGTTGGATGTAAGAGAACATAACGGTAAATTTTGTACTGTATTTGTAATAAAAATGAGTAGAACTGTTTTAAATTACATATGACACAACCTTAATTATTCAACGAGGGATATTGAATATTTACACATAATCTCTGGTCACATATGCTACATATCGATATGCACAATAAGTTACAAACAATATTAATCTCAGCATTTGCACTGACATAGTATTTACAGTATTTACTTTGTACAATCAGTAAAAAAATATTGATAGTAAAACTCTTACAATTATACATATATACATAGAAGGGCAATTTTACTAATCCACTTTAGATTCTATGCAGTCTGTTGGGTGCAGACACCAGATATGGCTTGCTCTTAGTTCCTATAATATTTAAGTGAATTTCGGTCACTATTCCCTGAACCAAACACGGAATTGCAAGGGATTAAACCCACCCGAGATGATTGTTTTCAGTCAGTTACATAATAAACCATATAAACCACTACTCTTTTGTCATCTTTTGTTGAATTTGTCACTTCAAAACAGAAATAAGACGGAGTTGCTAAACATTATCAATTGCTGATTTTGTTCGCTGTTCTACAATGGTCTCAATTAGAACTATCGAACTATGCGTAGGGGAAACATAGGTCATTTGTACAAGAAATAACATACTTTTTCAAATGAGGTGATTGACCTTGTTTCTTTGAAAAACTCCCTGAAAGAGAGAATTTGTAGCTGACTGTATCGGCAGTGTGAAAAACTGCAACTGTGAGGCACATCGTCGGTCTGAAGACCACATTGAGGGCAGGTTTCTGGAAATTATGGTCAGGGGCGAAGAGTTCACCGCTTCGACAGGCGGGCTCAGCGACCGAAGTTTGTGCTTCTGGAACATCTTTGGCAGTGGGCTTGTCGCACCATGTACACGAAACGTCTCGGACGCGTGGGTCCGGGGCGCAGTCTCCCTATCTAACACTATCACCATACACTATAATCACACTCATACACAGCTCTCTTGCTGCGACGCCATCGCCATGAGCGGTGTCCGTACTGTCACGATCTCGCGCAGCGGCGGCGGCATTCCCGCCATGCCACCTGGCGTGCTGGCCGACGGCGACAGCGGCGTGCCCAGCGACGGCGGGGTACCAGCCAGGCCCGTCGTCATCCCCTTCCGGGAGTGGTCGATCTGCGCGTAGATGGTGGGCTCCCGGCCGCAGGTCGCCACCCCTCTCCGCAGCGTGCCGCCGCCGTTGGCGTCCGTGCAGGCGGCCCTCCCGGACAGCACCAGCTCGGCGTACGTTACCTCGTCGTCCTGCAACAAAAAAAAACACCTCGTCAGTATACAGGATCCATTCGAGCTCTCCTCCATAAGTCAATATACATCCCCAGACAAAAATCATAAACTCAGGGGAAAAAAAACAAAAAAAACAGCCTATGCTTGAATTTATAGTGTTGTACCCCTCGGGCACAGTCCGCTCGCGCCGCAGCGGCTGGCCTGGACAGGCATTCCTGTTTCACACCACACAGCAGGCGCCTCTCTTAGCTTTGATGTCGGGTCCGCCCGCAGCCAGCCCCGGCCTGGCCTGGGCCCGTCTATAGATGTGGTGCGCTTCGGGCAGGCCTGCCGAGCCCCAGCCTAGCGCACCAAAGAACAATGCAGCGGCGGGGCGGGGCAGGGCGTGGCGGCATACAGGCTGCTGAATGCGCTCTCAATAAAGCCCCAGCACCGCAGCACCTCCGCCACACTGGACACACAGGGGTCGCCCCTTTCACCTTTCCTCCAGTCGTATGGAGCAGAGCTCGTACTATGCCTATCATTATTACCAAAATTACTCCCCCCCACTCTCTTTTCTCGTCCCTCTCTGGGGAGTAGCAGAACCGGCGCCTCAGCCCCGACACTCCGGCGCCGTCCGTCAGCAGGTCGCCCCGAGGAGACGAGAGCCCAGAGTGGTCCGAGTATACAAGGGCGTCAGGTTCAGCGCGACACAGAAGAGAAGAAGCGACATAACGAACAAACGCGTCCGTATTTATTATTCTTTTTGCGCGTTTTCGTCGCCGAGCGCCCTCCTCCCGCGCTCCGCGCTCACAGGGAGGAGAGCGGGACACAGAAACTTGATCCTGCGCCGGCTACTCTCCCGCCCATTAATTCAAAATATTCCCCGCTCGGCGGGCTCGACGAGCCACCGCTGCGCTACACTGTGCCGACCCGTTTCCCTTTTACGTGCTTGTTCCTAATTTTCTTACATCCTTTCAAACGACGAAAACCGAAAGAAAAAGCAAACTGTTATTTAAGGCACGTCACACATTGTCACATGTGGCCTTCTATATCGTCATGAAAGACATTTCTCTTTGTTGTTCTACTTTTTTGTTTCGTTCACAACTGGGGAGTGGTGGTGTGGGATACTCGCAAGAGAAGAGCCAGCAGCAGGGCTCTCCAGCCGGTAGTGGAGAGAGGGATGGTAGTTAGGGGCGGCGGGGGTGTAACGTTACGCGATACAGGCGCCTCGAGCCGGCGGCGCGAGGCCAGGCCAGGCCCGGGCCACGTTATACCCGCCACGAGACATCAAACTGGCGGCGAGAGAGTGTCGGCCGGGGCGGGAAGCGCGTCCAAGAAACTATATACACAGGGAGACTACTTGGACTTGGATGCGATGAGACAGCATATAGGGAAGAAAGGGAAACGGGAGAATGGTGTAAATCATCTGCAGCCCTCACCTGCCGACCGATGTATCTCTCGCGCTCCACCTCGCGGTTGTCCTGCTTGCAGAAGACGTCCCCGTTGCGGAGCGTCGCGTGCACGCCGTGGTGGCCCGCGAGCACGCCGTTGTTGTCCGGGGTCGACTTCTGGCCCGGCGTGCCGAGCTGGTAGTCCGAGTCTGAAACAGAGGACAATGCGCGTACAGTCACTTGTCATCAATTACAACAGCAGGCGAAAGGAAACAGTGGGAAAGCTATTGGTGAACACGCATGTCAGTTTAAAACGCACCCTAGGCGTGCGAACGCGTAACCGCCGCACCGAATTGTGTGATTATTTGGCCAATGGACGTCATCAGGGGCGTCACGGACAACATAGCAGAACTGCAGTCGTGTTTGTGGAGAAAACAATTTTCATAACTACACGTTGCGCAGGAGGAGGGTCCAACTTCTCCATTTACGTTGCCCGGCGGAAGGGAGAGGGATGGGGCGTAGAAAACCACGTGGTCTGGAGGAGCGGACGGAGGCGACAAGCAGATGATTAAATTAGGCCCCATAGTTTATGGACGAACCCTGCGAGAATCATAACCTTGATAATGACTGATAGCGCAACTTGCCCCCCCCCCACTCATTGTGATATTGCGATTTCCCTCCTTACGCCCGTTATTTACAATTCGATATGCAAATTCGCCGGTCTGGCGCAAGGCCGCCACCGCTGCAGCTCCGCACCGCGAGGCCGCGGATTAAGATCGGGTGGCTGTGCGTCTAATCAGGCCGGGCCCAGCCGAGCCGGGCGGCCGGGCCCACTATCCCCTTCAAGCCGCCCTCCGCCCGGGCTCCGCCGGCTCCATGCGCCCGGGCCCCGGGCCGCGGCTGGGCTCTTTTCACGGCAGTTCACGTGAATGGAGGGCAATGAATCCTCAAACAAGGTATATCCTCTCCTCCCCAGGCAGCCCGAGGGCCTCCTCGGTCCGGGGCTAGACGAGCCCCTGCCCTCCCCTCACCCCCAGGTCGCTCGCGCTTGCCTGCACCCCATCACGCCCGGAGCGGGGAGTTGCCCGGAGCCCGAGGCCCGGAAGCAGCCCGCTTCAAGCTGCAAGGGGCCCGGAAGCCCCGGACGGCGTGGGCTCGGGAGGAGGCACTCCGGCAGCCCGGAGCCCAGGACTGTCAAGCCGAGCCAGGTGCTGCTGCTGTGTTCTGGTAATCCGGCAAACGCCTATTGGCTGCGCGACCAGCCAACTGGGCACGGCACGACCAGGTGTGCGGGGGATCTAAGTCCGAGCCATTTGAAAGGCAAAGGCAGACCTGCTCCCCCCGCGCGGCACCCTTCTCTTCTCGCCGCCAGCCACACCCTGTCAGCCCCCGAACACCCCCTTGATAAGTTCGGGCGAATAAAAAGAAAGGAAGACTCTGACCCCGATTTCCGGATAATGTTACAGCTGACGTCCACCCCCCCCCCCCCACACACACATTTTTTTAAAAAGTTGATCGCTGCTCAGATGACTATCGCACTGACATTCTGTGGGTACACCTGTCACAAAATGCACGACGTGGGGTGAATCAGTATAGTGTTGCGGGATTGCATACCCTCTTTGGCCGCAGGGGGGCATGGCTTCTTACGGGCGGAGAGGGGAGTAGGCAAACCCGCAACACTGCTCTGATACACCAGGTACACGGAGAAGGGCGTCGAAGTAAAGTACGCAGGTACAGCGCTGCACTGTTAATTCGTTTGTCACTCGCCGGTCCCCTCAAAAGGAATGGGAGTGGGGCGGTGGCAGTATCTAACCCAACCGCGGTGAGAAGAACAAGACCTGCTTTACAAAGACAAACATTGTTTCCCTTCTTCCCCAGTGGTGGCGCTCGGGCCCAGCAGCAGTCAGGTGCGTTTTAGCGAATGGTGTTTGTCTTGTCTCGTCTTGTTGTAGTTTTCTCCGGCTCCGAAACACTTCCATTTTCCGTTGCCTTTATTTATTGCGCGCCTCCCTTTGCCACCTCCTCCCCTGCTCCCGACCGCCCGCACAGAGGTGCGCGAGGTACCGCTGCGGCCCGTTAGGAATGTGGCCGAAAGAAAAGACAATTATTTCCCTCATTTATCCACGTGGCTATGGGGGGTCTCACGGGTCCACCAGTGGCGGTGGAGGCGGAAGCCGGGCGGCACGGAGGAGGAGGAGGAG
>NW_026267513.1:5761-9005 GCF_000697945.3 Frankliniella occidentalis | reverse complement strand
CCCCCTCCCCCGGCGTCACTGCCTCGCTCATTCCGCCTTTCCTTCATTTGTCACTGTCTTGGGGGCCTTTCTCTCCCTACCCCCGTGTGGTTTTTCGTGCCCCCCGCCAAGAAGGCCCCTCACCTCCTCCACCACCGTCACCCGTTCGCCACCCCAACCCCCGCCCGCCTCTCAACTCTTGCAAGTCTGCGTTGATTTAGGAGGTGCTGGCATTCCAGTAAATCCATATGTTCCAAGCGGGCGCGCACGCACACGCGTGTGGGTGAGTGTGTGCGTGTATGTTAGTGTGTGTGAGAGTGTGTGTGAGAGAGTGTGTGTGTGCGTGTATGTGTGGCCGCGCGTAGGGTGCTGCTGCGCGGCGTGTATAGTCGGGCGGCGCAACGGCGCCCACACACGCACGTCGCCTGTGACATGTGCGGTTCCGCCGCGCCTCCGCGCCTCCTCCCTCCTGGCCTGGTGGCCCCATTCCCAGGCGCAGGGGGCGCAGCAAGAGGGGGGCCCGCTCTGCAGAAACACCGAAACTCATAACCGCCGGGTCACGCGGCGCGTCATCCTCTCGCGCTCCAAACGATATTCTGAAGGGTTAATTCGGCGAGCGGGAAAGTGAGGACTGCGTTGGCGGAACTTGGAGGTGCGCGCTGCTGGCGGAAGTGCCTCGCGTCTCCTGCTCGGGGGCTCTCCGTTCTGCCAGGCTGCTTTGAGCCACCCACGGACCCCCCAAGTTTGCGCTTCAACAAAGACGGCGCGCCTGCGCGGGGTCGTGGAAGTGAGCGGTAACTTACCCTTGTTGCACGGGATGAGGTCCGGGTTGCGGTCGTCCTTGTCCGAGTAGGGCGGCATGAGGTGGTCGTCGGCGTCCGAGCGCAGCGGCAGGGCCGCCTTGTCCTTGAGCGGCAGCTGGGCGGGGCGCGCGGGCGGGCGCGGGTGCCGGCCGCCCCCGCCCAGCGCCAGCCCCAGCGGCCGCGAGCAGCCCGCGCGCAGCTTCACCACCAGCGCCACGAGCAGCGCGCCCAGCAGGAACACGCCCGCCACGCCCAGCACGCCGCCCAGCACAGGGGTCAGCGTGAACTCGGGCGGGCCTAGGAGCGACAGGAGGTTCTCTTCTACAACAACAGAGGCGGGGACGTTAGTCGCGTGCACTCAACAACACCCATTGTACACGTACAAAAATGTCTTCCGTGTGGGCGAATAAATAAAAATGAAAAACGGACTAAAGAAATATTCGGAACGGGCCAAGAACAATTTTTATTGCATTAAGAAAAAATGTCTAAGTTAGAGCAAGAATATTTTCTTTAATCAAGAAACAAAATTATTCTTTTGATAAAAGTATTCAAGAAAAATTCGAGGAAAAATTATTCTTGGCCTTGGCCCAAAGGATAAAATAAAATAAATTTCTAGTCCGTTTTTCAAGAAGAATTCTCTTATCCATGGAAAACTATTTTGTCAGTGGAGAGCCGCAGCAACTTACCCGTCTGCTTCTCGGCGCCCTTGAGCGTGAAGCCCTCCAGGCGGCTGGGCTCGGACCGGCCCTTGCTGTTGCTGCCGTAGATGAGCATCTTGAGCACCAGCCCCGGCGCCAGCCCGGACACGGAGAAGCTGGGCGTGTCCGAGGACACGTTGGCCAGCAGGCGGGCGTTGTCGTCGTACACCTCGAGCTCGAAGCGCTGCGGCTGGCCGCCGTCGAAGCCCGCGACGCACTCCACGCCGAGCGCGGAGGACGTCTGGTTCAGCAGCGTGCAGTTGAACGGCATGTCGGGCTTGCCTGGCGGACCGAAGAAAAAGATCACCGGTTAGCGCGACGGAGCAAAACAATGACCGCGGAGTCGCGGTTTATCCGCCTGCCGAGCCGCCCGCCGGCCTCACGCGCCGCCGAGCCTGCTCACTGAGCCGGACAGGGACGGTTACGCTCCTCGGCCGCCGCCCGCCGTCCGCGGGGTAGGCCAGCCCGCAGCGCACGGCGGCGCGCCGGGCCGGCCCAGCTCCACGGCGCTCCCCCCGGGGCGCGCAGCCGTCGTCGTCCGGCCGCACTTGCGAGCTTAGTGTGCCACTGCGGGCTACGAAGAACCTGCCGGGAAGCCTGTAAGTTTCCCTTTGCACAGGCTTTCGAAGCAATGCCTCTGACTACTTGTAACAGTGCGACGAACAACAGCGGTCCTGTCATTAATGTTATCTCGCGGCTGTTCCGAAAGACAACCCCGCGCACGTAGCGTTAGTTGGTGGTTACCCAGTAAGCCCTTCCTTGCGGAGGGTCGGGAGGAGGGAGGGTGGAGAGGGTCGCGTAGGCGCGGCGGCGGCGGTGCGGCGGTGCCGCGCGGCACTCGGCACAGTTGCTAACTAGTTCCAGAAGCTGGCGGCCCGGCGGCCCGGGAGCATTGTGCCAAGGGAGCAGCGCGTGACGCGCACGGCCGGCGCCGACACACAATCGTGTGTGAGTCGTCGGAGTCAGAGTGAGTGGGAGAGAGACAGAGAGAGGAGAAGGGGGATGTTGAGAGATGATGGTTTGTGCGCTGACGTTAGAATGATGCGGCGCGTAGGTTTCAATTACTTCTCAACACGAGCGAGTATATAAACAGGGGGAGAGGGGGAGGAAGAGGAGACGGTGTGCCGGTGTGTGATTGCGCCCGCGTGAGAGCCACTTTTCCCCGCCCACCCCGCTGCTCGCCGCACACCCCACGCCAGCCTGCTCGTCTAGCTCTCCCCGATACTCTGGCTCCCTCCTCGCTCGCGGCGCGGCCCACTTGAACCCCGCGCCCGCGCCCGCGCCCGCGCCCACACCCACACCCCACACACTCTAGGCAAGCCGTTGCCCCCAGCCGGCGGCGGGAGCAGGGCGTGGAAGGCGGGCCACCTTAGCGCCCGGATCGGCCATTCCCATGCACAAAAGAGAACGGTAACAATTTTAGAGGCGATAGTGTTGGATTTCCCCCCCTGCCCTCCTCCAAGCGCCCAGACACACGTTCCCACTTCACGCCCTAGCCACTGCTGCCGCGCGGGCCGTGGGGTCGCCGTCTTGGATAGGAAACAGAAGTTTTTCCTGCGCAAAGGGAGAGGGGGTCGTAGGGAAAGGCAGATAGAGAGAGAGAGAGAGAGAGAGAGAGAGAGAGAGAGAGAGAGAGAGAGAGAGCGAGAGAGAGAGAGAGAAAAGAATCCTGATTTCAAGTGTGTGCTCAAGGTGGCTGACTCCGAGGCTGGCGCCCCTCGCACTGCATTCGCTTTCACACCACCGTAAGCCCCTTGCGTGTGT
>NW_026267513.1:4576-5711 GCF_000697945.3 Frankliniella occidentalis | reverse complement strand
ATTCCCATGCACAAAAGAGAACGGTAACAATTTTAGAGGCGATAGTGTTGGATTTCCCCCCCTGCCCTCCTCCAAGCGCCCAGACACACGTTCCCACTTCACGCCCTAGCCACTGCTGCCGCGCGGGCCGTGGGGTCGCCGTCTTGGATAGGAAACAGAAGTTTTTCCTGCGCAAGGGAGAGGGGGTCGTAGGGAAAGGCAGATAGAGAGAGAGAGAGAGAGAGAGAGAGAGAGAGAGAGAGAGAGAGAGAGAGAGAGAGAGAGAGAGAGAGAAAAGAATGCTGATTTCAAGTGTGTGCTCAAGGTGGCTGACTCCGAGGCTGGCGCCCCTCGCACTGCATTCGCTTTCACACCACCGTAAGCCCCTTGCGTGTGTCGCTCTGTACGATTCGCGTCTTTGTAGTGTATACCTGCGCGATACCTTTACCTTTTATTTAATTTTTGAAAGCGATTCCCTGCGCTCCTATCTTAGTTTTCGTCATGCAGGTACGAAACGTGGTAGTTGGTTCAAAACTCCAGTGTGATTTTTGTACACTGTTGCATGACCCTTTTTTTAAACCACCCCTCTCCTTTTACCGGGTACATAGTTGCCCCGCTTGTCCTGCTCTCCCCTTATCATTATTTTTCTATACTCGTTTGTGTGTGAAGGAAAAAAGGAGGGGGGGGGGCAGAATCAGCGGTTCACGCCACATCCGTCATCATGAGTTATCAACGAATCAGCCGCGCACAACAACAGTCGCTTTCTTCTATCCGCGCGCCACTGCGTGTGGTAGGAAAGGGGGGGGGGGGGAGCTAGAGAGACAGATATACAGGAGTCTGTGTGAGAGTAGGAGCGAGTGTTATTGAAGTGCCAGAAAGAGAGAGAAAATAGAGGGAGCAAGAGTTTCCCGCCGCCAGGTGCGTGTTGTTTTTCTCACCCGCCGCGATGATGTGGAAGACGCAGGGGTCGCGCTGGCTGCCCGCGCGGTTGGACGCCCAGCACATGACGGTGCCGTAGTCCAGCTCGGAGAGCGGCGTGTACGAGAGCGTGGAGCCCGACTGGGTGCTCTGGCCGCGCGCCGTGGCGTGGGTGCCGCCCGCGGGCAGCGTGGGCGCCGTGCTGAAGCGGGTCGCCGGCACCTCCATGGCCTCGGCA
>NW_026267513.1:0-4526 GCF_000697945.3 Frankliniella occidentalis | reverse complement strand
CGAAACCTCACCCCTCGCCCTTGCTGGTCGATCCTGGCCACGGTTGTGAGCTGGACCGGGCGGCAGGACAGCCGGGGCCGGTGATTTGGAAGCTGTCTCTCTGTCGGGTAAAACCTTTGCCCGACTCGCCCGACTCACTTTTTCGGGCGGGTCGGGTCGGGTATGAACGCCATCAAGCGTCGGGCTAGCTGAAATGCGTTAACCCGCCCGATCGAAAACACTATCGCGCTGCCGTTTTTCCCCACTTGGAAGAAATGCCGGATTTCTACGTATAACATGTAGTATGTGGTGACGCCAGTGGGTAAAAATAAAGAACAAAAGCAGTGACTCGTTTTTCGTCGAGGGCGGTGAGCCCTGCATCCAAGCAAGGGCAACAACAGTCGGGAAAAACGCAGGCCCGTACGGAGCTCCCCGTTAACGACCGACCCAGCCGGACCCAGAGGGGGCGGGTCTGGCTGTCGCGGCCACCGACGAGCTTCCGGTCGGCTTCTCCTCACCTGGCACAGGATGTCCGCCCGCTCCTGCCGCGCCACGCCGTACACACGCTTCTGGCCCTCCACGCACACCGGCTTGTCTGCAAAAGAAAGAGAGAGCAACGGCATGAGCACAAGAGTTCAAAGGCAGCGACCCAATTGTACTATAAACGGGCGGCAGGAGGAAAACTGTGGCCAGGCTATACAGAAAACAAGTGAAATGTGGTGGAAAGAATAATCCACACCAAGCAAATGAGACCGAGTTTTAATCCGGGACTGCTCTCCTCCCTTAATTTATATGACAAGGTACTGCCATAAAAAATACGAGGGGGTTGGGGGGCACACTCAAAACGGTACACACAATATAAGTCTGCCAAGTAGTCATTCCCTAATGGATGGTTACTCGCTTTTATGTCATTCTCTTTTATTGATTTTATTACACTTTTCCCCGCCGCACAAGCCGTTAATACAACCCCTGCGGGCAGGCGCGTTGTACATCATGCCAGATGGCCGACGGGGAATTGGATGTGCTGCTGCGGGGAGGCTGGGGGAGAGGGGGGACAGTATCACCTACACGAGGCTACGCTAACGTCGCCCCGCGCATGCATGTCTGCGTAACAAAAAAGGGGAGGGGGAAGGGGTTAAACCAGGAAAAATTATAGAGCCGGGCGACAAGGAAAGAGTGGCATTTCACGATCTCGCGCGCGCGTACACCCCCCTTTTTTGTTTCAATAAATGCGTCTGTCTATTAAGGTTCCTGACATGAATTAATCGTTCGCTGTAATTAAAATTTCAGCGTGGCGCCAGAGAAGATCGTGACCGTGCCGCGTGCCGCTGGCGCTCAGAGGAGCCGAGAATCACCCCTTCCTTTCACTCATGCGGCGCGCCAGGTCTCCGCTATATTTCATGACTTCGTACCCCCCCTTCCCCCCTTTTGCCCTGCCTGTCCCAGGTCCATCCCGTCACAGGCAGTGAATTAATGCAAAATAAAGAGACAGGAGTCACTCGCGGTCGAATAGAAAGGCTTTACAAAATCTTAGGGCTGCTACGACGTCCGCAAAGAGAGAGGAGGGCACCAGTGCAACAAAAAAAGAGTTCCAAAAGAATCGCGCTAGTCATTATTTATCAGTTTCACTCTAATAAGAGAGCCTCCGCTCCACCACCTCCCTCTATCCCGCGGCCATGCCTCATTTCCAGAGAACAATAAAGAAGCTGATCTGAGTGAGACGGTAAAGACGCAAGAGGGGAGCAGGAGAGTGCACGGGCGTAAAAGAAGTACGGATAGAGATAAAGTGCAGAGTGGATAAAAGTAAGTTAACTTGGCCGGAAATATTCCAACTACATTTGGCGTGCTAATTAAAGCTCAAAAACAGATCGCCGCGGCCAACTTCTGCTGCAAAATTTCATTATCATTTTTCGTCCAACGGCCGGGCCGCCGGTTCCTAGGGGCCCCTCGCTGCTGCAGAGGGAAGACGCCGGCCACGTCTCGCCGCCGTCGCTCACGTCCGCGCGTCCCGTCCACCTCGACAAGCCTTTATGGGGGTCGTTACGCCGCGTTTAATTAGACGGACAGCGACACGTGCCGCCGCCCCGGGGAGGAAAGGAGGAGAAAAAAAAATTAAAGTGCTGCGCAGCCTTCGCGTCTTACGAGAATCTCACTCACACGCACGTATACGCAAGAGGAGCCTCCACGATGCGCTGTCGGGCGCGGAAAACTCCAAACTCGTCCTTCCTCACAGGATGTGCTTCAAAGTGTGGTACATTTCCATGTGTACTAGCATGAGAAAAGAAATTTAACGACAAATTTTCATAGTTTGTGACAGTGACAAATCCAGTTAAGTGCGCAATTTTCGACGAATTTTGCATTGCTGTCAGTGCATGGTCCTATGCATTCTTCCCTGTTTGATATTTCGACACGCACTATAAGGAATTGGAATGTCACAAAGGTCCATCATCCCCGTAGATGAGTCTTCGTGAAGTTACCTCCCGGGCGAAGCTTGCTGCCTGAAGTACTCATTAGGAAGAGAGAAAAGGACCCATGGCGAGCGAAGCAGTGAGTGCAGTGGAAGAGACGTGGAGCACTGGGTAGAGTAGGGCACTTTACGACTGATCAGGATGATGATGGTCAGCTGAAGACAGAGGGAGACGGGGGATGGAGAAAAAGAGAGAGAAAGAGAGCGAGAGAGAGATTCGATCACGGGACGGCAGCAACAATGTAGACGCCACAACGATGACGTAATGGCCAGACCGGGCCGGGCGTCGCGTGTTTCGTCCGCCCTTTTCTTTTATTACAGCTGGATTTCATTAGCGTGGCGTAAACCAAAATCACCAAGCCGCGCGCTCGCCGCGCGAAAGCAGAAGAGGGAGAGGAATAATAGAGGAGGAAAGTGGTTCGGAGCCGCGAAGGGCACGGCAGGGCAAGGACTCTACTACTGCCAGTGGCACCTGCAGCCAAACTGAGAGGCGTTCAGTCCCCCCGCCGCGCTTCAAACGCGCGTTTGTTTTGCTTTAAGCAGAGAGATCACCATCTCACGCAAGGAAACAACGACGGCAAGCGGAGCGTCAGCGTTTTATACGGCGTAATATATGGCTGCCATGAAGATTGAGAGCGACGCGGCGGCTTCTGCCGTGCTGGCTTATTGTTGTATTGTCTCACACGCCCACACACGCGCGCGCGCTCACGCACTTTGCAAAGACTTGAGGAGCCCGGTGGCGTTCCCCTCCGTATCGTCTTACGTCAAAATCCACTTTCCGATACAAGTACGCCGGGCGTCAAACTACATCCACGTGCGCGGCGGAGGCGCGGGGGGATACGGGCGTGCCGGGCATGGGAGTAGTCTCTCAACCGGCGCAACGGGCGGCGCCTCGGGACATCAAGGCCGCGAGTTTACAATCAACTGCCATGAATAAACTACTGTTCTCGATCGGCGGGAAGCCGAAGCGCAGCCCACCGCCAGAGCACGCCGTGAAAAACATCGTCATCACCATCGTCGTCATATCGTCGACACCGCGGAAGAACGATATGAAAACGGCCTCCACAAAGGCTCCGCGCCGCCCCATAGAAGAGGTGTGAGCAGCTTTAAAAGTAAAGGCAGCAAAAAGTTGCAGGATTTTGACGGCGCTCCTCCGCCGGTGATCGCCCATAAGGCTACGCACGCGAAAGGAGGGGAGGGCGGCGAGGAGGCAAAGCACGTCCTGTGAATGTAAACAGCACACGGTAGCGCTTGCTCGTGCGGTGCACCACAAGATTTTTTTCCCCCTTTCCAAATCCCACGACAGTATCGGAACGATTGCAACCGTCTTCTTATTCCTGCAAGCAGGGGGCACTGTTTGGGCGAGAGCGGGAGTAGCAGAGACTCCCTCTCTGAGCGGCGTGGAATTGGCAATGCTAGAATGTTCCGGGCGTTCTGGCGTGCGACGGTCCGGAGTGTGCTGTGGTCGGCGAGGCTTGTTCGGCCCCGGAACGAAGGGGACGGGGTGAGGAGGGGAGGGAGGGGCGCAGAAGGGGCCGCGAGGGCCTTGCCCCACAATATCCGACGACTTGATGAGAAAGGACAGCCAGGGGAAAGGGCAAGGAGGGAGAGAGAGAGAGGGAGAGAGAGAGAGAGAGAGAGAGAGAGAGAGAGAGAGAGAGAGAGGGAGGGCGGCGGTGGGGGCAGTAGATGAGGGGTTCAAGAGGGCACCATGGGGGCGCGGTGGGATGGGTGGCAAGGAAGGAGGGGAGATGTTGGGAAGGGTTGAGGAACTGGCAACTATTGACAGATGCCCACCCGAGACCAGACAATGCCATCGTCCAGCCAGCGGGGCCAAAAGACGGACCCTCTTAGCGGCGGCCCGGGGCCCGTCGCGCGGCCGCTCCCGTCGCCCCCGCCGCCACGCCCCGTGGTACCACCACTAGCTCCGACACTATAACCCAAGTTCAGCTGCTCCTCGTCAGGCGCCCGGGCCCGCCCGGGCTCGAGGAAGGCGGCGGAGTGGGGGTTATGTGGATTCTCGAGTTGTGGTCCAGTTTACTATCACTTACGTGCGCTTTGATGGTCATAGTTGGGGGGG
>NW_026267512.1:229373-241044 GCF_000697945.3 Frankliniella occidentalis | reverse complement strand
CTTTGACCGTCGTTTTTTGCTCTTAAAAATCAGCCACTGGTTCCCTGGAGGTTAATTTGTGTTCTGAATCCGAATCCGTCAAGAGATTTGACGGATTACATCGTCTTGTTGCCATTCTAAAACTTTCATTTTATTAGGGGCTTATGGAGGACTGCTTTTCCAGAATGGCAACAAGACGATGTAATCCGTCAAATCTCTCGACGGATTCGGATTCAGAACAGAATTTTACCGCTAGGGAACCAGTGGCTGATTTTTAAGAGCAAAAAACGACGGTCAAAGTCCTTTTTCATGAAATTTGGTCATTTCCCCAAAGTTACTAAAAATGACCAATATCTTTCAACGGCCATAACTCCGAAAGTATTTGAGCTACAGCGGGGTGGCTTTGCACGAAAGTTGCCCTATATAATACTCTACTATTGGTCAAAATCGGACGTCGATCGGACATCGGGGAGGGTAGTTATTAACGTTTATGTGACTTAGTGTCGTTATTTAAAATAAATCAACTTTGGGGCCGTTGCGGCACCACTAAAACGTGTCCGATCGGTCTCTAAAAAAAATAGATTTTTTTTCTCATCGAAAGAAACAAAGTCTGACCCTAGGACCTTTAAAAATCTAAAAAGTGATTTTTAAGTGCCAGTCTAACCGATGCCGTCGGCCTCTTCCTCACGGACGTCTATGCGTTCTTTGCTAAGGCACATCATGCGCTGCGGTCTTTCTTGACGTTGCGAGCGCCTATAACTCCTTCGTCCCGGCTCGGCTCCTCTCCAAGCTTCAGGCTGTCGGCTCCTTCATGTATGATCAGGTCCTCTGGACGACCCACGGCGGTCGGCTTGTTGGCCCCCGGGTCTGCAGCCTCGGGCTTTAGCAAGGGGCCGTTATGAGCCCCCTCCTCCATATCATTAAGAATAGGGCCCTCTGCACTGGCCTCCCTTTCAGCGTGCAACAGTGCCAATACGCTGTTGACGTGGTACTGTATGCCTCTGCTGCCGACCCCCACCGCGCTCTGGCCGCCCTACAAGCAGCGCTCACCCTAGTCGCCCAGCGCCTCCATGAGGATGGGGCTGCTCTCTCTCCAGGAAAATCGTCCTGCATCCTTTTCACACGCGGCCAACAGGACGCCCTCCTCCTCATCTGCGGGTCCACGGCGAGGCCGTGCCCCGTGCGGTTGAGGTTCGCTACCTGGGACTTATTCTCACCCCTCTCCTTCACTGGGGAGCCCATATACGCCATGTGCAGCGGCGATGCCACCAACGCCTCATGTTCCTCCGCTCCGTTCGCTGGGGCGTCCACCCTGGCCTCCTACTTCACCTCTACCGCCCCACCATCAGACCGGCCCTTGAGTACGGTGCCGGCCTCGTCCACCACCGTACGAAGAAGGACCTGCGGGCGGTCAGCCGCATCGTCCACTCTGTTCTCTGCTGCTGCCTCGGCCTTATGTGTTCCACGCCCATCTTTGCGATGCACGTCGAAGCCGCGGTCGCCGACAGTCTCCTGATTCGCTGGAGGAGTAGGGATCAGCACCCCGCTCTCGCCCGCCTCGCCGCCCTGGCCCCGCATGGGGTTGTCGTCCGACGCCTCAGCAACATCCCGCCCCTTCTTTTGCAGCGCTGGCTCGTCCCCCCCCCTTCCCCCTCAAGCGGACCCGTACTACCACACCTGGCCCTGCTACGCTATTTATCACCAAGACTGGACTCACCCCATCACTACTTACCCCTTCTTCCCGCCGGCTCCGGTTGTCGTGCACAGCGACGCCTCCCTCGCCCCTGTCTACGCCACCTACCAGGGTGCTCGCCACTGACGGCTCCCGGGCCCAGGACGCCGACGGCCTCGTTACGGTCGGAGCGGCCTTCTATGATACCGTCACCTTTCACGCGGAGTGTTTCTCCTTGCCGGCCTCCTCTTCGGTCTATACGGCCGAAGTCTACGCCATCGCCCAGGCTCTCCACTACGCCCTCCGTTGTGCCTTCCGTGACGTCACCATTGTCACAGACAGCCTCTCCGCCATCAAGGCCCTCTCTACCGCTGCACCGACGGCTGCCACCTCGGCGGAACTCGTTGAAGTACGCCGCAGCGCCCTCCAGCTGATCCGCTGCCCTTGCGCTGGCATGAGTCCCGGCCCACAAGGGCGTCCCGCCGAATGAAGCCGCGGATGCTGCAGCTGATGCGGCCCGCTTGCACGGCGACCCCGTTGTGCTCCGCCTTCCCCCGTCGGTCTTCTATAGAGACCAGTTGATTATTGCTCGGGAGGCCTGCAGGCCTGGAAAAACTAATGTTATCGAGGTAACGTTTCTTGACGTGACCAAACCAGGAAACGTTTGGTGATGCAACCTGTTTGAGATGTCCCTATCCTTTTGCATGGGGTAGGTTGCATCAGGAAAAGTCACCTGGCTTGGTCACATGGTGAAACGTTCCCACGGCAACATTAGTTTTTCCAGTGTGGACGGCGTCCTGGACAGGCGCCACCACAGGTCGTCACCTACATCGCCTTACGCCCTCGCCATCGCCACCGTCGCGCCCTTGGTTTGCTAAGGTGCGCTACAGCCGCAAGATCCGGACTTCCCTTATCCGGCTTCGTATCGGACACGCCTCCACCCCCGCCCATCTCCACCGCTTCAACATCGTTCCGTCTGCTATCTGCCCCCGCTGCGGGGCCGATCGTGCCGACGCCATCCACCTTGTCGACCTCTGCCGCGTCGGCCTGGTGGTCGAAGCTGAGTAATACGACATCCAACCTACGTTCGCCGACCTTCCTCGAAGATAAACGCATTTCTACGACGCAGCTATCCGCTTTGTTGTTCGTCCGCACTATGCTTCGCCACCATCGTCTTCTTTTCTTCACCTTACTAGGCACGTCCCTTATCGCAAGTCGAAATTCTCTAGCTGCAATCGCATTGCTAGGCCATTTACCCTATCGTCTTTGCCTTTCCTGGCGTTCGCGTGGCAGCAGGCGCCTGGTGTGTAGGCACCCCAAAATGTAGATGTGTTTTGCGGGTCTGCCTATCGCACCCCGGAGTGGCGACGTGATACCTCTCGTTGCCGCTAGATAGCACCAGTTCTGCATCCTCCCTCACTCTGCAGTTAATCACAGTTTGTGAGACGACCCAGACGATCATTTACGTTAGGTTCGAAACTGCAAATCACAATTCTGTTAATGAAGAAGTACAAGTCCTGGGCGGAAAAAGAGTCGCAGTCAGCGGCTCCTCCAAGAACTTCGTCTTTCTACATAGTAAGTGAACGTTTTCTACATGACTGTGCTATATCAAATATCTTTGCTTTGTTGTAGCTAGGTTATAGTCGTACTTTCTGCCCATTTTGTTATTCACAATAATTTGTGTGCGGTGATTGCATGATTCCCCACCTATATCGTTCTATTTTATTCTGTGTACTGAAAGAATCATAAACATGTGTTTTGCAGGAAACGTTTGGTGAATTTTCATCTGGTAGTAGCTCAAATAGCATTGAAGTAAGTCCATGCACCCACCAGCCAATCAATGTAACTTTGCATTCCAATGTGATTAGTGTCCTCTGTTCAATTCCAGCATCGATGAAATCTACACCAGAAAAATGAAGCTGATGGAGAGACGGCATCTTATGCTTCCCCTTTTGATTAAGAGAACAGAAACGATTAAGCAGTCAAGCGGCAGATGACCTTTTTGTCTTTTACATTTTCAAATGTTTTTTTATTGCTTGCTTTTATCTTTAACTTTCTTTTCATGTGATACTTTTTTTTAATGCTTAAATATTTGTTCACTTACAGTGCCACACTAGCCACAGGGTCATCAATCTAGGGGTGCAGCAGCTTAATTATTGCACCACGCTTATGATGTGAGAGAGAATGGACAGTGAAGAAAATTCACCCCCATGTCAACCAGGTAACTATTGGTCTTTGCCTTTTAAAATAATGTTGAATTACTTGCTATCACCTTGAATCAATTTTTTCCCCTCCTTAATAACATTTTGCTTTGGTTTACTGTAAATACAACGCTACATGTTCTGCTACTCTCTACCTTTATTAGTTGTATCTGTGTAGTTTAACATATTGTTCATACTTATCAATTTTAAAAGGTGTAAAAAACCATTTCTATCAATTTGAAAATATTTTTTAACAGCAAGTTGTGCATATGTTTTCACTGTAATTGGTAATTGGTGTCTTTTCAGTTCTGTTAAACACAATTGTTGTTTTACTTGCAGGAATGTAGACAAATTTCAGAAGGTCACTGACAGCGAGGATGAAGTTACAAATGCAATTGGATTTTCAACCTGAGGTAGATTAAATTCTGATATGCAGAAAAATAAATACAGCGTCTAATCTATCCTTTATAATTGTAACAACTATGTTTATGATTGTTTTCATTTGTTTGCATACAGTAGTTTCATGGTTCACTATGGATATACTCTCTGCCATATGGACTCCATCATAAAAGAATAAACTCTTAACTCAAATGAGGTGGACAAAAATGAGGAGGTACACCATGAAAATGCTGCAGTTAATTTGAAAGGTACTTTGGTTTAGTGCCCACTTCAAGTTCCCAATAGTGGTGCTAGTTACATTATTTCAGTCCTATGCCTTAGCAAGCTTAATCAGAAGTTAACTACTGACTTAAAATTGTTTAACATCAACAATATGTAAAGTCCTTTCGCATCTAACAATGAAATTTTTCTCATTGCACTGAGGTTTTCAGAACCATACGGCTGGTAGCATCTTCAATAGTTTTATTCTTTGTGTGGACAAGATCTCCTTGTTGATCGAAGTAGTGTAGTACATTTTTATTCAGTGTTCAATGTAAGTATATGAACAGTCTGTCTCCACTTCAATTCAGGTGTGAATGTCTTAAATGTAACATTCCATGCCAATTAGATTATATATTTCTGAAATGCTCTCATCTTTTCAATGATCTAGAAATCCTGTATTATTTTGTTAGTATCACATAATTTGTATATGAAGATGTTATCAATGGTTCTGGGTACAAACTTCCTGTTCAACAACTTATCCTAACTTGAAAAGAGTTTCTTTTGCACCTGTATATAAGTTTTCTATGAAATCAGGATTCCCATTTATAGCCTACCGGTTCTTTCTGGAATTTTATAAGAGAAATATATTTCACGCATTGGTCATTCGTTGTGCAGGGTATGTTTCTGCTACTAAAATAGGTATCCGTTAATGACATTAACGTTGTTAATGAATTACTATCTTAAGTTTCTGAAGTTAATTAATCATGTTGTTGAAAAGCAAATCAACCCACAGCGGCGGCCTATGTTTTGCTGCAAATTTTCTCTATATTGAAAATTGAAATGAAATAAACGAAATAATTAAGTCAACCGATACTAGAATGATTTTGCCAGCATAGCTCTATTGGTATCCTACAACCTGTGCCTTTTACTGCCAACATGAGAGATTTGGTATTGAAATCTCAAGAAGAATGCTCCAATTTACTTACTATTGGTCATATAATTATACCTGCAAAGGCAGTCAAAAGAAATCGAATTCACATGTGCTGCTACTTAAAAGAGGAGTGTGCTCATAGGTTTTGCTCTGTTGTGGAGAGAGTAAAATATTCTGTACATGGGATTTTTCTGATAGGGAGCGGAGGATTGTTGCAATGCAAAAAAAAAAATACATTTGAATTTGGAATGCCAAATATTAATAATGTGATGTAGTGCAGAATGGTCTTGCGCTTAACATCTTACCAATTATAGTAAAATAAATATGCTTTCTTCATTAATTTTTAGTGGAAATCTGTCTAATAACTTCACATTTATAGTCACATATATGAAAACTTCTTACACAACACAATTGTAAACTGTTCCTACAATATTAGACTTATTATGAAAATTTTCATGCACTTACAAAAATACTATTTCAGAAATTGAGCTATCTTGTCATACAGCTAGTCCACCTTTGAACAGGAGCAGTTTTGACTTTGATACATTGACTCTGTATCCAAATGGTTTTGTTCAGACTGACTTATTGAAGCGGATGGAGGGCATTAGTTGCAGGGTGATTATTAATATTAATGGAACAACTCAGCAAAAATATCTTCCAATGTGACTGCTGCAGATATTAAAAATGTCAGAATTTGCTCATCATTGGGGTTGTTGTTCACCATTAGCTGTGAGGTGATTGCCATGATATAAGCATCATTGCTGATGGACTCATGATTTCTGTGTCGGTTTGGAAGGATGGCACCAGTCAGGCTGTTGAAGTTATCAAGCGCCATGTCCTCAAAATCGACCAGGTGCCCTTTAATTTAAGATAGAGTTTTTACTCATTGCGATCAAGTTAGGTAATCAATTCTGTAAATGTGATTTGGGCTAATGCGGAACTTACTTATGAAGTGGTAGATATTTGGGTGATGGACTCCAATACTCCGCTTCATACGTCGATTGTTGCTTTCACTACAAAAATAAAAATTCTTAAATTAGCTCGGCTGTAAGGATGTCAGTTGTGTACGACTAAAAGTTTTCACATTTAGAAAATTTTTTGGGCCAAAGAGGTGGAATTTAAAATGAGGGCCCGAATTAAAAATGTGATTTACAATTGTTTGTTGTACTTGCCCTCATGCTTCAATTGATCATAGTTAGATGTACCAAAGACCCTCACTTCAAATTTTACCTCTTATAAGTCAATTCAATTTGGTGATTTTCAAAATATTCTACCCTTAACAACACCAAACCGTTTCCCCTGGAAACCAGATTAGATCATGGAATATAATTAAGAACTAAAGGAGACGTCATACCTAGCATTGTTTGTTCTGTGCTCACTTCCACTCACAGACAGTGTTGGTCCTCTGGTGGCATGGTAGAGCCACTCATATTGTATGTACTCTAGGTATGGCCTAGCAAAACATGTGTAGAGGAAAATGTTTAGCTCTTCCATTGCCATTTCTCCAATGATTTCAAAGCCCTGTTGAATTAGATGTTGTGGTAGCAAAGGAAGTACACAGCACAGGCGAACAATATTCTTAATCTCTGGAAAGTAATGTAGTATCTGAATACTAATTGTTAATCTGGCATGATTGCCCATGGCCTGTAAATTACAAAGTAATAAAAATTAGTGAAGTTGTAAAATTATAATAATGGTTCATAGGTCTGTCTTGCAGTTTAACATTATGTAGCTTCTTTAAAAACAAAATTGACATTTTGTAACTACATAGGTAACTCTGAAAAGCCTATAAACTTTGTTTACTTCTTACATTTACAGAATGGAAGTAGCAGCCTTGTACTTCAATTTGGAAAACATATCTGAATGCATTAATGATGGCATCTTCAAAATCACTCACAACTCGTCTGAAATTCCAGTGCATTAATTGCTGTCTAATTAGAAGTAACACAGCAACATAAGCATGTTCTGTTTTTCTCTCCATCAAACACCAACAGAGAGGAATTACCTGCAATTAAAAAGGGGCACTGTATATATAGTGACCATATAGTGACCAAGTATTGCAAAAAGAGCATAACAAACTTACGGTATGGTTGGAAATGGTGACTAGTGTAAAAACCTGTCAATATTCAAAATAACATAATTAAATAACTAGTTTATTCTGGATAGATGTTTGAATGTGTGTCTATTTTAATTTTACCTGGTAGCAGCCATCTACTGAAGGAGCAATATAAAATGTCCCATCAGCAAAAATTATGGAAGTCAGCCTCATAATTTGTAGGCACCTTGAACTCATAAATATAACATTGTGTGACCCATCCGCTGACCATGTGGACCCAAGGTACATTCTGTCCTGGAAATCTTTCGATTTAGTTAGCCACTCATAGGCAGGGTTTCGTAGAATGGCTGTCAGCCCAGCCAGGTCATCCGGCTGGTTTGGAAAAATCTCCCTTCGCCTTCTTAGCATTGCTGGGCGCAATCGACGCAACGTCAGCTGCATTCGCACTTCTCGATTGGGAATCCTGTGTCAGAAAAGAAACATATTATGTTCTAATCTAAGGCAGTCACATATGTGCCGGCTCTGCCACCTGCTAATCCAGTGCAGTACCGTCTTCACAGGTGGGTAACTTTGAATGTAGGCGCTACCCCACCTCAGTTCGGCGACAGGGCAGGCTGAACTTGGGGGTAGTTTTTGAAAGATTTGCCAGTTTATCGAGTCTGGAAGCGGAGCGGTTGGTTTTACCGACACGAAAACTTTGAGGGCAGCTTCCTTGGGCGTTCTTTAACAGATCCGCCTGGACCCTACCCTCCATCCCCTTCAAAAGGGGTGCAGGGCCGCTCGGGGGTAGCTACCCCCTGGGAAAGGGTTGAAGATGTTGACACCGGGTTTCTCAGCATGGATGTGTTCTAATGAAAAAAGAGACCTTCCCTTGAGGTTTCAAGCCAAAGTTTCAACTGTAAGGGTCCAAAATGGCCGATGTTCAAAAAGGGATTGCACGTTCGCGGGGGTAGTTTGGCCGGGGGTTGTCCGATTCGAAAAAACACATGTGCCGTGGGGTTGTCCCCAGGGGATATCACGGTAGTTTTGGTCATCCTCAAGACTCACTCCTTCGTGGGGGTGGGGGTGAACGGGGCAGGGGGTGGGTTTGAACGATCGCCATTTCTCTAGCCCCGTTCGAAAGAGAACACAAATTTGAGCCGGTAAATCAAAAATTTCGACTTTCCGACCATTTAAAGTGACAAATTCGGAACAATTCGTGTTGAATTTTCTATCCCTGCTTACTCTAGGGGCCAGGCCGTATGGGGTGGTGCAAGGGGTGCGCACTTGGTGGGGTGCAAGACGAACTATGGAGACGTCGTCAGGCCAAATCTTGACGTTCTAGCGACTTAGAAAATACTCCGGCTCAAAAAAGTGCGCCTCGAATTCTGATCAGAAGTGTATGTCGAGTCTGAACAAAATCGGGAGTTTACGGAATTTACACTTCCCTCCCAATGAGAAATGGAGTTTCAAATCGACGTCGAAATTTCGTCGATTTGGTGGACAAAATCGAATCGATGACGAGTCGAATTTGCCGTACTAGCCTTTACCTGCTCCTTTCACTTGCAATTATATCGGCAAATGATACGTAGGTCAGAGATCTTGCATGGTCTACTATGTTTCTTCTTGCTTCCTGCACGTCAGTGTAAAGCACATCGGGAGGATGTAAGTGCATCTGTGTGTGCTCGAACACTCCATTTGCCCTATACACAGCTCTTCCGTGACAACCAAATTGATGGCAAACAAAATATGCTTGAGTGTCTGTTGCGCGCTCCAGTTTGTAGTGGTAGCCATCGCCAACATGATAATAAAAACTCCCATTTCGTCTTCCTCGTTCTCGGTACATCACAAACAGCAAGCACTAATTTGACAAACTTAACAATGTTACCACTGCTCTAAGCAGGCGATCACACCACAATCAGGTTCTGGCACAAGTGATATTCACATCTTGGTTATCAAGTTGGGAGCTCTTTATGGCTGGCTATATAAGGCCTTTGGACTACCCCCAAGCCTGTTCTTCTGTTTTCTTCTGTTATAGACCTTTTCGCGCACAGCGTGGCAACGCCCAACGCCGCAAGTCAGATTTAACACTTGAGATTAGCCGTCTTTCGGGTGTCTTGTCAACTAAAGTGCTTATATAACCGCTCGAATCCTTGGTAAATTTACCGTATTCAAGTGTATTTATTTTTTTGAAAATGTGCCCAAATTACAAATTCAGATGGAGGTATGCGCTGTTGCCAAGTTTGGGGCGAAACAGTCTATTTTCAACAGAAGACAACGCTCCTCGAGAGGGGGAAATAAAAGTGACATCCGTTTCCGTTTCCATTATCCCTCCCACAGTCGTCGCGTGCACGTGTGTTGGGTTGGTTCGTTGGTCTTGCTGGTTCTGCTCTCGTACGGTCGTGAGAGATTTCACTGTGAAATTATAATGTCTGATTCTCGTGCCAGCGATTCTCACAACCGGAGGTTGGCGAAAGAACGGGTGCTATTAATGAACAATGTGAGTTGATGATGGGTTTGGTTTGCTCTGTAGTGCATATTCGCTCAAGTTCGGCGGTTGAAGTCCGCCAGGACTCATCTCAAAAGCAATGTGGTTCATGAAACCTAATTTAAATGTATTTTAACTTGTAACCTTAGACCCAATATAATGTATCGTACTATCGCCATGGGAAGCTACGTATCCGTAGTCTTGTCCGTGTGAGGGGTGTGACATTGTTTAGGCGCCGTGGATCTTACGTTATTCACGTGGACTGGACTTGGCCCTCACACAACTCGTTGGTTCTACGTTGGTGATCCTAGGAGTGTGATTGTATACCTTTTGGGTTATTTATTCTTTTCTCTTGAAGTATTTTAACCGTGCAATAACCCCCCCCCCCCCCCCCAAATAAAAAATATAAAGAAAGTAAAGTCAACAACGTCAGATCAAGATTACCTCGAATTTTGACGCAATTGCGACTTTATAGGCCAAGCAGACATCATACTGACGTCTCCATGTCGTTTCTTTGTGTCTTTGGTTTGGTTGTGATCTCTAGTGTATCGTCTCATTCATTGCTCCTATCCTTCTTCTATAAAAGTATTGTAACAACATTGTAGTAATAAGATGCACACCTACCTTTTTCGTACAAACACTTATGTATTGTAACTTCTGTTAGTTTGTGAATATGAGCCATGATGGTCTGTCTTTAGTCTGTCACGCGCAGCAATAAAACCACAATCGTTCATTAAACATCTGCAAATTAACGCCACTGCTTTGAGCATGGGGTTGAGAAAATTTTGTTCTCCATAGCCTGATAAGGATAAATTAACTAATTCAACCATTTTCCCTGTTCCAGCAAATCAACTATATTGTAACTGATCTCCCTGATGATTTAATGGACCCAATTGAAATAGTTATTTCTGGACCTGGAGATAGTCCCTTTGCTGGTGGAAGTTTTGGCCTCAAGTTATCGTTACCTGACGATTACCCCTTCAAACCACCTAGGGTAAGTATGTCAACATACAGAACTTGAACTTACTTGATCTCAGCCTTTGAGTCTGCAGTGTTTTTAATTCAAAGAAATGTTCTGATCCATAAAGGATGTAGGTGTAAGTTGTCCCTTCTCTTCTTTGTTGTTAATTTGTTACATTTTTCCATTTTTAGGCTCATTTTACCACATCAATGTGGCACCCTAACATATCAACATTAGGCTCAATTTGCGTTGATATTCTGGAACCCATGTATTGGTCTTGTGGAACTACCCTCCTTATGGTGGTTGAGGCCCTGCGGGCACTTTTGACAATGCCCAATCCCCACTCACCACTGAATGTTGATGCAGCATCAATGATGCTCTCTGATCCTGACATGTACGAAATTACAGTAAGGTCATGGACCCATGTTCATGGTTATGGTAAGTGGTCCTTATTACATATCTTCATCCTTTGCACTGTAAGTGAACAGCCATTTCAGTTTTTTTAATTTTCCTTATTTTTCTTGTACAGGACCAGATACCATTCCACAAGAGTATAAAGATAAGATAGCTTCAGTCCAAGAGATACGTCGCTGCACAAGAGAAAGCGCTCTGCGAAAGCTATCCAAATCAATGTGGGTAGTTGAAGCATCAAGGCATTTATGAGGCAAAGCTCAGTGCTGAATCCAAGCAAGCTGAAAATACGTGGAGAGGCTGTAAAATGATGTGCTGGTATTAACTCCCATAAGAAGTCACTTCAGTGAGATGGCCTCGCTTTGGCATCTCATATCAGTGCCTACTTTCGCC
>NW_026267512.1:215706-227008 GCF_000697945.3 Frankliniella occidentalis | reverse complement strand
AAAACCCCCCAAACACCAAATTTCAGTCGTCCTGGTCATTCCGAGGTTGTCGGTCGGTCGGTCGGTCGGTCGGTCTAGCCGTATCTTATTTTGACAGCCCCCAGGAGGGTCATTTTCTCAGCGCCCTCCCGCCCGGCTGCGGCGGCCCGGCCTACATCGCCACCAGCTCTACCTTCTCTAGGGACGTGCCCTCAGTCTCATTGCCCTCCCGGCCGAGGAGAAGGCCGTCGCCTAAGTGTCAATCCTGGTCGTCCTCCTCATCCCGTCCGCGCCATACCCTGTTTGCACCCCCTGCACCAGCATGCGTCCGCATCGCTTGTGTTAAAGTTGTGAAGGACCTCGGTCTTGGGCTGCCCGCCCACGCGCTCACGTGCACGCAGAGGAAGGAAGGATCTCGTCTCGTGTCTCGGGCGCTCTGGGCGGGCCGCCGTCTTCACACAGCTGCGTGGCGGGTTGGCCGACCCTGCGTGTGGCAGGCGCTGTCATTGGCGACACCAACTCGCTACAGCTCCGTCTCGCGCGGCGGCAGCGGCCGGCCCAGCCCGATCTCCTCCACGGACGTGTCCTTACAGCTCATATCTTATCGTTATCTCAGATGGCGTAGGGGCCCGATCCGAACCCAATTGAATACACCGGACGCTCAACTGAACATTCGATTCCCTATCAACCTGTGCTCCTTAGTTTTTTGCCTTTGCCTCGCGTCACGTGTTCCTCACCCACTCTTTTACCCCTGAGGGTCAGCGCTGTCGGACAGGTAGCCGAAATTCGGTTTAGGCCGACCCGAATGTGTTATTGGCTAAGTAGGAAGAAGAATAGCGGGAGAACATAAACGTTTAAACTTTTTATTAAACATGTGCAATTTAGATTATATACTGGTCCCAAACGTGTCGATGCTTTCCGTGCTGTAACTTGAAGCCGTTTGGCCGCTCAAGTTCACCATCTCCACCATCACGGCTGAAACAACAATATGCACAACGATTGCAGCTTCTGGACAGTCGACCAGTTAGTGAACCTATGGTGCGAGTGGGACCAAACTAGGAAATAGGCTGTCGGAGCTCGTTGTTGCTGCAGCGGTAGCGTGACTACCTTCTACCGAGGGTCCATGCGACAGGGTGGGTGGGACCCGAACAAGTCAATGATTTGCAGCGGTAGCTGAGGAGGCAGTAGTTAAGAACTGCTCCCAGAAGCCAGGCTCTTTCCTAGTTTGGTCGCATTATAGTGTATACCGCTTCTTAGCGCCGTGGTGACTAGGCAACTGATCATACATTGTCTGCTGCTAGCATTCCCTCCATGCAGGGAGGGTGACCCATTTGCCCAATTGGATCAGAGCTGTAAAGCGGGTCCATCCGGGTCCAAAGCGGGTACTCATCCAATCTCAATACCGTATCACAGCATTCTGAAGCCACTGCGGCCCCACACAGATTTTAACCGAGTTGCAGAGTGTGCTCAACTCGGTTAAAAACCGTGTGGAGCCGCAGTGGCTTCAGAATGCTGTGATAATGCGATTGGATGAATATCCGCTTTGGACCCGGATGGACCCGCTTTACAGCTCTGAGTTGGATACAGTAGTGCCGACCCGCCACGCTTCTAAGGGTTGAATGCGACTTTAACACGCCGGCAGGCGGGCGGGGCCGGCTGGCTCACCGTGTCAGGCCAAGGCGCGCATCGCCACCGTGAACTCGCATTCACCCCTCGAGAGCGGGCTGTGAGCATACAACGGCCTGGTGGAGGCGCCTTCAGCATAGACTTACCCGCCGTGCACGAGTGTAACGCGGGCTAGCCCACTCCGCAGGCGGTATGCTTGGTCGACTGATGCAAGTCGAGGCATCTTTTGTTTGTTTTTAGTCAGTCCCTTGCGGCCGTCGCTAGTCGCTAGCAGATGGTAGTAAAAGCGCGAGTAAAAGTCTCCCGTTTTGACAAAGATGCTGGTTTTCGCCCCAGTTTTGATATAGATTGCCGATTAACGTACCAGCATCCAAGTACAAGTACGTCTGATGGATTTCCACCAATATCCCAGGTAGAACGCGATGGTCAAAAAGACGCTACGGACCCCTTTTTGACGTAAAAATGAGGACAATGTGGCTACCTATCCCTAGTTACACAGATTCCTCACAAAACGTGAGAATTATGAAAATGTGCATAACTCTGACGTGTGTACGTCATTTTGCCGTTTCGTTACGAATTCTTCTTACTTTGGTAGCAGCAGTATATTTTGGCGGTGAACATTAAAATGACGTCATTTTGACATGATCTTGAGGAACAAGTTCGATCTGGATTTTTCTGGCAGCACCTTGCGTAGCACTGATATTGGTGTAACTTCAATGAATTCAACGCTCGTAATTTACCTAAAAGTTATATGCGCCAGACCAGAAGGTTTCAATTTGGAGGCTGACCTAATTAGTCCGATGTTGATGCTGGCCGTGCTAGCCATGATCTCGGCCGCCGCACCGCTCGCCGCCGCGACCGCTCGCCCACCACCCGCCTGCCCGCCTCGTGTACTTCAAGAATCAGCTCGATCTGGAGGTGCTGGTGGTGGCCTTCATCTCGGCCGCACCGCTCCGCTGACCGGCTGCAGTTGAGGGGGGCCGTCCGCACATGCCGGCGGGTGGAGTGGCGCACGAGCCCGCCCTTTTCTCAACAAGATCATTCACGACCGGGGAAATCTAGGAATGTACCAGGTGGCTGATTATCAAGTGCACTTCTGCACTGAGAAAAAAATCTGGCTGAGCACTATACACTTAGTGTCCTCATCGAAGCTTCTTCGCTGGCAGCTAAACGCATCACCCGTTTAGAGCCCAGACCAAGAAAATTCACAGCACAGCACACAAAACAATCCAGTGGCAAAGTTCAATTTTGAGCTGGGTCAAAGTTGGGAGCATCAGACAAAGTTTAGTGTCCGGCAGGAAATGTTTTTCTCAGTGTGCAGTTATGTTGTGGTGCGTTCCCACGAGTGGGCGGGTTGCCTACTCGATCGGCCCGGGCAATACTTTGTTCGCGCAGTGCGCAGTGCGCGAACACTGCCACGGAAGAGCTTCCCCCGGGGACCGCGAGTTTCCCTCCCAAGACAAGACGGTATATCCGAGAGACAGCCGGGAGGGTACCCCCCGGATACTTCCTCTAGGTATCCTCCCGGCTGTCACTCGGATATACCGTCTTGTCTTGGGCTCGATAAAAGATCCGGAGCTCAAATTACCATTGCGACAGTTTTGCGAACCGCGACAACCCCAGGCGCGGATTAAGGGGGGGGGAGGGATCGCCCCCCTGTCGTCTCTAGAGAGCCGCCTGAAAGGTAGGCAATTTGCGCTACAAACCCCCTGTATGTAGGCAACCGACAGTGCATCGCCCCCCCCCCCTGTCAGCCGGACCTTAATCCGCCACTGGAGAAGCCCCGGGAACCGCGAGAGGCCTGTGGTCTTTTGCAATAACTGGCGGAACGAAGACCGGCCGCTGAGCGTGCACCTGCCCCTGATGGGTATGCAGTCTCGGACGGAGCCATGCGGGCGGGTTGCATAGTACAAAAGTGAGCGGTTAATCAGCCACCTGATGCATGGTTCGTATTGTCGACAGACAACGGGCGACGTCTTTTCAAATTATCATCATGTAACACTTCTGCAAAGAAGCGTCATAGACTTACAGCACAGTTATGGTCGCCAGCACGCAGTCCGTTTGGGTGCTGGTGCCCGTTGCTGAGAGCGACGGCCACGAGTTTCAGAGCGAGGGTCGCGTGGCTCAGGACGAGGACCGCGCGCCTCAGGAGGACGAGGTGCGCGTGTCCCAGAGCCAGGTGCGCGTGGGCGCGCGGAGGAAGCCATTGGTGGGGTGGGCAGAGGGGGGAGTGGAGATGGCATTGGTGCTGGGCGCGTCGGCAGCACGCGCGGCACTTGCATCATTGATGACCGGAATGACAGGCGCTGTACCTCCGGTATCATCGGTGGTGGTAGGGTTTGCGTCTCTAAAACAGCGACAAATCCAGGCAGCTGGAAATAAGGGGCCGTACATATACTACGTAGTTCATTTTTGGGCATTTATTGACCCCCCCCCCTCCCCCTCCGTGACCGACCGTAGTACTGGCCAACGGATCTACTTGAACAAATTAGGGCAGACGACGCGTTGTTTTGCTTGCGCAAAACAGGAGTACGACGAGTACTACGACACCAGCGCCTCCCCCCCCCCTCCCTTCTGTGACCGACCGTAGTTCAAGGCTGACCCCCCCTCCCCAAAAATAAACTACGTAGTATATGTACGGCCTCTAAATGGACACGACAGACGCGAACACTAATTCACACATGACATTGGTCAAATCATACCTCTCTTTTTGTCGATCTCATTATTTACAAGATGGAGCAGTTTCGTCATCATACGTATTGTCTCCCTCAGCTCCTCTGGAATCAGCTCAATTTCCTTTTCGCAACGGCGGATGTCAACCTGCGATAGAATGAATCAATCCGAATACGGCAGTTTATAGTTGCGTCGCTCGGGGCGCGATGTCAGGCGCACTCCAAGTGATACCATGACGCACATACAAGGTGTCTGGTCTGTTGAGTTGACCGAGTCAAAATACTTCGCGAGCATGTACCGGGTGTAACTGTGAATGCGCAGCAGTGTTGTGGGATTGCATACCAGCCAGGGCTGCAGGGGCCATGGCGCCTTACGGGCGAATTGGGTAGGCAAACCCGCAACACTGCTTCGCACTCACAGTTCACAGTTACACCCGGTAGGGGGTGCCGAGAGTAGTGTTTAGAAACTGGACAGTTGCGGTCGCAAACAATACAGCATTCCGGTTATGCTGAAAAGAAAAAGAATGCGGGGAACAACATAACGAAAATCACGATGCTATACGTAGCATGGTCACTTTCGGTGCCTTGTTGCGCGCATTCTTCTGCATTTCATCTTTACAGGAATGCTTTATCCGTCAGGGCACAAATGCAATTTGAAGTGAGCGCCTGGTCGGTTGGCAACCCCCAGAAGGGCGCGACCCCGCACCTGCGGCCCTACGCCCATAATGGGTACGCGGTTTCGCGGGGAGACAAGACCTCGTCCTACCAGGGTGGAGTATTCTGCAAGACGAGCCCCCCCCCCCCCCCCCCCCCCCACCCCCCCCCCCCCCCCCCCCCCATGGAAGTTCCCATGCAAGTCCTGCATTTTGTAGTTATATACTGTGCCGCACGCAGCCGAGCGTCCTGACTTGCGTACTGCCTCTCCTAAAGGCGCCTCATGGCCCCAAGCGAGTAGGCAACGCGTCCGCACGCTAGCATGCGGGACAGTATAACTAAATTGTGCTCCGAATTCTGTGGGATATCCCGCAGAGTACTACGCCCAATACGACGAGCCTGCCTATGCTTGACTCCACAAGATGCTGCTCACCAAAGGAGCCCAATCAAAGGCAAAACAGGCAAACCCGGCTTTCGAGGAGTGTCGAGCGTGATCTGAACGTGACGCAATGCAGAGCAGTTTCTTCAAACGGGCGGTCTTTTACAGGGCGTTGTGCTTTAGTGCATTTTGACGGACAGCCTATAGGCTATACGAGAAAAAGAATGGTAAGCAACTCACTCGGAGGTAGTTCGCCATTTCCACCAGTTCCCTTATCATGAAATCCATTGCTGCAACTGCAACACTGCAAAGGGCAGCTCGAGATAACAATGACACCGGAAAGGCCTAGGAAACAACTGTGGTCTCCCCCCCCCCCTCCCCACTTCCCCTCCGCTTCCCCTCCTTTCTAATGCCCCTCACACTCTGCACCACATGAACCAGAAAACGCCCGATCCACATGTGGTTTGGATCGCTACCTTTAAATACACAACGCAATTTTCATTCGTCTGAAGAAGTTTTTGTTGTCGTGGCTCGGATCTGAAAGAAAATTTATTAGCCTTGCGGAGACAGACACCTGGCTTGGGGTACTTCCCTCAAAAGCGCCACTGCATTAAATGCGGTTCAATGCACATTAGAACTGCACATAGAAGGTGACACACCTTTTATATGGTTTTCTACGCGCATTGAAGCGCATTTAATGCGGTTTTCGCCACTGGGGTTTGGTTAAATGAAATTTCTTTAGTGCGCGACATCCGCGGCGTTTGCCACTGTTGGCTATGGTATGGTTTCATTTGGCCCGAAATGTCGCTCGGCTCCGCTCGGCCCGGTTCGGCTCCACCTGCCCCACGCGACGAACCGAACGAAGCAGAGCCGCCGGATCTCATCGTGACCCTGCACGGCGTTTCACCCTCCTTTCCCCGTGCCGTCGACCAACTTCGAGCCTGTCAGTCAAAGAAAGTGAAAATTGCTGTAGCGCAAATTGATGAAGTCCGGACGTTTTTGCGTGAGTGGCAAGTGCCTGAGGCTCTTCCTCTTCGAAGGTAAGAAAATTTCGTTCACTTGCCTTGAGTGGCGTAGCGTAGCGAGAACCATAACAAAGCACCATAACCTTACGAGAATAAATGCTTCAAGTCGCAGTTTAAGTTCTTTTTTCGAAGTGCTATGTGAATGTATGGGTATATGGAAAACTGCACTTTGATTGAAACCATGTCAAATACATTTTCACGACCTTTATCGTTGCTGTTATTGTTTTGTACAAAATGTTTCATTCTGCAGATGTCTGCTGTTCTGCCTACTGAGGAGTCTACAATCTAAAACTAATTGAGACCTAAAAGAGGCAGACCAGGAGATAACACCACAGACTATCAAGTTTAATCTGACATCTCTTTTCTTTCTTTGTATTTCTTGTTTGGGAAAGAGAACCAAGGAAGTCTCTAGCAAAACCTCTTTAGAGTGCATCCAAAGCTGTTGCTGATTTGGTAAATGTTAAATTATATCTACCGATCTATAATTTTTATTTTATTTTGTGCATTAAACTTGATTTAATTCAACTGACCTTTTGAACAGGATTCCAGGACTTTACTGGAACGTGATGAATGGAGAAAAGTAATTCTAGAGTATTTTTAAACGTACAAGTCAATTACCGGAAAAGAGAGAGATCTTGTAACGACATGTGTGATGGGGTGGACGTTCTGAGGAGGATCAGTCATAGGTAAGAACAATGCACCACGCCATGTCGAATTGCTTGCTTTGTCAGATAATTAGGCAAAATTAAAATAGTTTCTTTTTTCTGTGTTGCAGCTTGAAAATCCAGGTTTTTGCATTCGCTACCTTGTAAAATTAAGGAGTGTTGTCCCACTGAAGATGCTGTATGTGTATTTTGCAAACCATCTCTATAGCACAGTTAAGTTATTATACACCCCTATTTATTTTTGAAATTTACAACTGAGTGACTTATTACCATCAGGAAATGTAGGTGCTATCGGGGAAACCCACTACAATACTGCAAAGTTGAAAGCAACCTGAAGGCCCTGGTGGATCACAGGCCCAATACAAATTCAGCCTCCTCTTCGTCGGTTGTTAGCAAGGATGATCATAAGGCTATTCTCTAAGCAGGTAGAAGATCTTTTTGATCGAAAATCCAAGTGTGTCTCTTGGTTGACATTGTTATTGTTGTAACTTTTCCTCTTTTTTCCTGTAGTAATAATAACTGAAAGTAAACAGTCTGTACTGTGGCTCAAGATCGATTCTGCAACAACAAACAATTGGCCCCTTCCGATAAAAAGAAGGCAATTATCTGCACCACTTAAGTTGCAGAAATACTTTGAAGACAAGACTGGAATCAATTTCAGCTTTATTTCTGTGAATAAGGTGTTGAAGCACTCTTCTGGCTTTACATTGTTAAGACTCAATTTCGAATATTTTATTTTGAAGTATGAATTATCGACATGTAACCTTAATTAAAAATCTAATTTTGTTTCAGCTTGAGATGGATTTCATTGTACTGTACCTAGGAAAGGAAATGATTTTTGTTCATAAGTAGGACATTTTTGTAAAGAAATCATCTCTGCTACAACTGATATGAAAGATCAAACTGGGAAAGATTGCTTTGCCTAGTCAACTCAGCACTGTAAGTGAACTCTTTCCTCAGTTCTTGTGCTATCTTAGCAGAACCCATAGTTAGAAGTTATTGCATTGCATGCTATTAGTTTCTTTCCACCTGTTGGTGAAAGAAGGATCTCATATCATTCTGTTTCTTTTTTAAAGTACTAATCAAGTCCAACCCAGGCGCTGGTCTAGAGAGCTTAAACTGCCCTTAGTAGCACTTTCAGGAACAGTAAAAGCGATATGTTGATGCTAACTATTCAATTAAAAGTTAGTTTGTAAATTTGTTAATACTCTGTTGAAGAATGGAATGGAAATCACATAGCATAGCTCTCTATTGAATGGTGGAAACATTTCCTGCATTAAGAGTTTGACATTTTTCAAAATAAGATTTTTCATGGTGAGCAAAAATTTTCCTTTAGGAAGGGTGTTGGTGTTGTACAATTTATTATCCATTCAGCTTTTGATTTAAGTGTTCTTTTGTTGTTGCAGGGAGCCTTGCTGTACTGTGCTTGGCAATCGTTCCAGCACTATGCCCCCCAACAACGAAACATCTCTCCAAGTCTTCCAACAAGCTGGAAAAAATAAGCATCGCTAGTTCTTGGGCAACCTCATTCCTAGCAAGTGATTCTTTATACTTCTCCAGCATTATAGTAACAGGACAATCTTAACCCTTTTTATTGTTGATACACAGGATTTGTCTGATTTACCAGAAAATTTCTAAAATAAAAAAAGGAGGGCTATTAGCTTTACTCTGAGTAAGGAATACCAAGCCATTCTTAATATTTGTTGGTCCAAAGCTTAATGATATCAGGTAAAGTTCTGTGGATGTAGATGGCATTTTGTATCGACTGACAACTCAGCCCAAAGCAATAGATCTTGGTCTCAAGGCAATCGTGGCATTACACTTAAGTTTTTCTTCTGAATGTGCTTGAGTCGGGATGCTAAAAGGTAATTTATGATTTAACAAATGAATGAGACACTTATGTACCACTGGGTTTCATTTTAATGCTACATATATTTTTGAAAGATCTAGAGCCTTTGTTTATGTACAGTTTTTCCATTCAAACCAGTACAGATTTGAAAAATGCTCTTCTTTTTGGAGATTTCTAACAGTTAATATCCGAATTGTTCCAATCCAATTAACTTCTAAGCAAGCAGTACAACGTGTGTTATATTTACTTTAACATCTTGCGCGCAACTTTTCTCCGGAACTATCTGAGTTAAAAACCTGGGTGAGGTCACATTTTAAAGAGAAATTGCGAGAAACGTTGCGCGCAAGATGTTAAAGTAAAAATGTCCCAGAAGCCAGAACCCTTCAAATCCAAACAATTTCCAATGATTCTATGGGTCTCTCTATTGTTTTATAAATTATCAGAAAATTGAACTAGTGAAGGGAAACCTCACTTGGGCAAAATTTAGTCATTATCAAATTTTTTTGAAGATAAGTAAAAACAGTAGGTTAAATTCTAAGCTTCAATGGGTATATACTTCCCACCTTAAGCCAATGTATATGATATGATTTAGATGTACACGATATTGAAGCCATGTTAAGAGTTCCAGAAAGATCCCTTCAGAACCCTATCATGCTAAAGAGAAATAGTATTCCCAGTGTTTCTTTATTCAGACAGTTATGAGCTGATTAATGGTTTAGCTTTATGAGAGGACCAATGGGTTGATTAATGAAATACCTTGTACTCCTGAGTTTTTGTGATTACTTCAATACACTGTTATTGCTGCTGCTTTTGATACCAATTATTGTAAAGACTATAGTATTTCCACTTTGTGTGAGGTGCGTCCTTCAACAACTGAAAGATCTAGAGGAAAATTTTATTCTAATTGAGCTTCCCAATAGAACAGTTCAAAAAGTATCCTTTTTCCTTAGTCTTGTTCTTGGTGACAATCTTGGCTTAAACGAACGCCATACTAGATTTTGTTGAATGCTGAACAGCTAACTTTTGTTTTTTGTTGCCATGTTTGTAAAGTTTACAAAACAGAAACTCAAATTTAGTTTTACTTATGCTCCATCAGAGTAATAAGCCTCCTGCTACTAAGTTGTCATAGGAGGGAATACATTCTTGTTCTAAATTTTTGCTGTCAGGCTTTGAAACATTGTCACAGTGATAGGGGACCCTCCTAGCAATTAAGAAGTTTGGTTGTTCTACTTATGCTGGTTGATTTGGTTGTCTACTTAGCCTTTGGCCATGTTATTTGTGATATATCTCAAATATTGTTTGTGGTATATTTTGTGTTTTCCCTCCTCTGTAAACTTAGACATTTGCCTGAAGAAGGGAATGGTTTTCGACTCTTCGATTGTCTACATCCTGGTATCAAAAGAGGAAGAAAAATAAATATTCTTTTCACACAATGGTTTTATTATCTTTATTTTGCGGGGCATGCGTGCCAATTGGAGAACGGGGCGACATGCGACACAAGGGACCCGACCCCAACATGGCTAAACTGCACTCATCGCAAAAACTTCTGACCCTATCAACTGCTTAAACCAATGTGTACTTTGAATTAAGTCACACAATAGACTCACTGTGTTAAAGTAATATAAATTATTCAAACTGTCATCGTCACTTCTGGAGTCGAGGTTGTAGATAATAGAATCACAGAACTTAGTAGCTCCAACAACATTTATTACATGCTCAAGTCAAAATATAACATACGACATTGTTAAAAAGATTAACAGCCCCCAACATGAGGCAACTAAGAAAAGTAACCTGTGTTTTACAGTGATGAGATCACATACATATGCATAGTGAAATCAAAATAAAAAGATCCAAGGACCACACGATAGTATCAAAAACAAAACAACCCTAACAAGCGCAAAGAGGCTGATAGAAGTTTAAGTTTGTTACTTACACTATGGTCAAGTAGAACACAAAATGCATGGCAGATCAAAATTACAAACTAAGACAACACAATGGTAGCGCCAGCACAAAGAGGCTCATAAAGAGATGCTTTAGTACGTCAGTCATCAAAATAAAAAGAATGGAAACAATACTTTGGACAGTTTGTAAAAAATAGAAACTAAAAACATTTAAAAGAAATACAATGCCTGTTTCATGCAGGCAAACAGGGCACAGGAGAATCAAAATTAAAAATAAGGCAACACAATGGTAGCCAGCAAACAGGCTAATAGACGTTTGAATTTAGTAGTTACACAATGATCACGCCAAACACCTTCAAAAGCATAGGAAAATTTAAATTAAAGATAAGATAACACAATACTAGCAGGCACAAAGAGGCCTGTAAAGAGATGATTAAGTACGTCAGTTGAACAAGGTAAGTGAGAACAATGGAAACAAAACTATACACAGAATGCAGGATATAGAAACTAAAAACATTTAAAAGAAATACAAAGCCTGTTGAAGGCAGGCAA
>NW_026267512.1:213806-215121 GCF_000697945.3 Frankliniella occidentalis | reverse complement strand
GGCGAAAGTAGGCACTGATATGAGATGCCAAAGCGAGGCCATCTCACTGAAGTGACTTCTTATGGGAGTTAATACCAGCACATCATTTTACAGCCCCTCCATGTATATATCCATTGCAAGATTTGACATATATCCAAAAAAAAGTAGTGAGATGTCTGGAGGATGCTGGCGATCAAGGCGCATTGACAAGTAATAGCAAATGACAAGAAAAGCATAAGTACAAATATTGAGTCACTAAAAATTAACGTGTTGTAGCATCCCTGCTGTTATATGAAGAAAGTTCTTCACTGCCAGGTCTTGTGTCAGCAATGGAGTCCTAAGGTCCTCGGTCAGCAGTTTCACTCTAGCATTGTCAATGAAAGCGACGGGATCCAAAGAAACATCTCTGTTTCCTACAAGGTTGGAAATTAAAGTGTGCATCTTTTCTGTCTGGAATACAATCCGTCCTGAAAAAGAATAGGAAGATACAGAGGTACATTTTGTAGATAGATAGATAGATAGATAGATAGATAGATAGATAGATAGGTAGGTAGGTAGGTAGGTAGGTAGGTAGGTAGGTAGGTAGGTAGGTAGGTAGGTAGGTGTCCCCCCCCCCCCCAGCGCACGCGGGGTGGGTGCTTGCCCGAAGGGGTGAGAAATGGAGAAGGGGAGGACAGGGGGGTGTTTTAGGAGTGAACTCCTCGCGTTCTAGTCAGGACAATGATTGTGTCAGAAGGTTAAGGCTATCTCGTTATACCAGGTGGCTGATTAACCCCGCGCACTTCTTTAGTAAGACTGTACCGCACGCACGAGTGCGGGCGGGCTTGCCTGTCGCCCCTGTCCACGGCGCCTTACGGACCGGGCGAGTAGGCAACCCGCCCGCACTCGTGCGTGCGGTACAGTCTAACTAAAGAAGTGCGCGGGGTTAATCAGCCACCTGGTATTGAAGCTACGACATGATACAGTGGTTCCTCTCTACACTCATCTTCCTAGCGCTCCCTCGAGACGACTGACTGCTGGTCTGCCCTGCACCTCTATTTATGCCATCGGGAGCGTCCAGCGTCGAGGGCTGATCTGCTGGGGTTGCATTCCCACGAGCAGAGCATCCGGCCACCGATTCGCACACGATCCTGCGCCAGACGGATGTCATTTGAGCCACCCGCGTTTGGTCATCACCTGCATTGGCAGCGCGGCTAGCGACGGCCAGTGCGGCCGGCGCGGGCAGCGCCGATCAGCGCGGTCAGCGGGGCCAGCGTCCGCCCCGCCAGACCAGACGGTGTCGAATTTAGTCTGGCGCAGGTGTGGGAATATCCCTAATCTACGGGCCCTATGTATC
>NW_026267512.1:209624-213176 GCF_000697945.3 Frankliniella occidentalis | reverse complement strand
GCTGGGAAGATGTGGTGAAAAGGAATGCAGCAGAGAGAGTGAAAAATACAGCTATTAAACAGGCAGAGGAATGCAAATGACACAACGATAAAAGGAGAGGGCGCACCCTATGGCCGAGAGGAAGAGAGGAGGCGACTGTAGGCAGAGACGGCAGAGAGAAGGCGAGGGGTAGCAGGCAAGAGGGAAAGCAGAAAACCGTTCAAACGTATCGGCAGTGGAAGAGGCAAAGCACACCGGAAAGCGCAATTGCATGGAAAGTCTGACCTCCCCCCCCCCCCATTATGAGGTCTTACCTGCAACACTGTATAGGTCGCTAGTTCTCTGAAAATCTCTTTGGGCTTTTGATTTTATTTCCTCACTGGTAGAAACAGAAAGAAAGAGCTGTTATCATGTTGTCGGTACCGTGTGTTAGGGCTACGGAACAACAATGTTGCGGCTTTGGATACCATAGGGGCTATGGCGCCTTGCTTTACGGATGCAGTGAGTAGGCAAAGCCGCATACGGTTGTGTCGTGGCCCTCACACACGGTACACTGGTTCACACTAGTAACCGGACGATAACTTACCATTGATAATTTGTGCGTTCATTGCTGTCTGACACTGAGAATTTACTCCCTTTTATTGGATGTTGCAGCCAATTGATAGTAATATGATGAAATAGGTTTTGAAGGGTACTTTGAACAAAAGATGTGAATTCAGCAGACTCAGACAGAATAGTATTTATTCCTAACTGCAGGAAGTCAGATGGCAATAGTGGTAGCGAGCAACAATGATTCAACACATCCTTCAACTTGCGACTTTGTGCTATAATTTGTGCACTGATTGGGGTCCTTGATATGAATTGCTTCAGATCCTGAGAATTGAGAAAAGTTCCTTGAATAAAGCGCCTTACAATCTAAAAATAAACAGGAACAATGGGAAATGATGCTTACACAGACGTAATCAAACAAGGTAGGCAAAACACTGATACCAAAGACATTCGTTATAACCATTGCCACATCCTCATTGCCACAGAGTGCACCTTTCAAACGATGAGTTGGTAATAACGACCTCAGCAAAGCAAAAGCTGTGGTCAGGGTGTCGCCACTCAAATCGTCGAGGACCAGCCAGGCCAACCGTACAACCTGTATAAGGAACATAACTATAATTCTTAGTCCGAATGAAAGGCTCAGCTGGGATGGAGTTGGTCGTCCCTAAGCGAGTACCGTCAATTGGTCTAATATGGACCATGCGAGGTAATTTGGACCTACTTCTTTTGGCTGCTCTTTGACACACAGTGCAAACATAAACCAGTCTATTCCTTTGCCTCCATTTGTGTTTATTAAGGCGGACACATTTAGACATCAAAATATGCCCCATGGCAGCAACAATGAGGATGGTCCAAATTAATTCAGTTGACGGTAGGCGATCTAGCTATCGGCAGTGGAATTCCATCGCCACCGCGTCCCACTGCAGTGCATAATTTGGACCACCTCATTGTTGCTGCCATGGGGCATATTTTGATGCACTCCGCGCGAGCCTCGCCCGGCGTCACGCCCAGGCACTATTAGAGGCAGTACCCAAACCAGTGTTATATCCATAGTTAAGAATTGCCCATGATAACAGATCTGTACAGTAGGGTCCCGGAGGGCGGCCGGTTGGGCACCCAGTTGAGACCCGGGGAGACCCGGTTGGGACCCAATTGGGGCCCAGTTGGAGTAGGGGCTCCGTAGGGGTTTGGGTTGGTACCCGGGGACACGCCCGCTTTTGGTGAGCGCCTGGGAGCGGAGTGCCGCCACCGTCCCTTAATCCACGTTGGTCCCGCGCCGGCACACGAGCGCCTTCAATGCGCTGGGTAGGCCAACCCGCGAAAAACCGGGGGAAAAACGCCGCCCGCCCAGAGCGCCCAAGTGCGAGACTGCGAGACCGTTAGTGCGGGGTGGCGTCGTCGTCGTGCTCCGAGGACTCCGATGACGTTTTTCGGGATGCCCGGATGGCTTCGGCACCACCAGATTCGTCAAAAAAAAACAAAAAAAAAAAACAACCCAGGTATCATATTTGGTAGGGATCGCACAACTCACCCTCCCCTAATAACAGAGCGAACCCGGTGTAGAGGCGAGTGGGCCCAGGAGGGGGAACCAGTTAAGCTCCATCCGGGACCCGACTGGTGCCCCCTAGGGGCGTGACCGGGCATGCTGGCGCGCTGCCGACGGAGCCCCTCACAGCGGCCAACTTTTACCCAACCGGGTACCAACCCAAACCGGCGTGACGTAGTGGCGGGAAGCTCTCGAGCATCAGGAACGTTTAAGTACTATCCTCTCTTCTTCTTCCTCTGTTAGCCGAAATACACTATTGCAACCTCGTTCGCAACTATCCGTGCCCCTCATCCCCGGTAAAACGAACAACTGATACACTTACAAGCCTTTCCAACAGCCCAGCAATAGAACAAATCTGAAATACAATGAAAAATGCCACCATAAGACATTATTTATTACTCACACATTTCTATGCGTAAAGAAATGTCACTAGGTTTAAGTAGTAAAAACAACTAACATACCCAATACTGATCAGCCATTGGTGTAATAAACACAAAAATCTGTTCCACGCTCATCAGCACCTGTTTGCATTTTGAACTCATGAAGAGGATCACCCGTCTTCCAGTGGTGGTTTGTGCAGATCCACCATAAATTGAGTCATCAAAATTGCTTGTTGCTGCAACACATGCAAAAGTGGGATTGTCCAAAACCCGCACAAAATCTTCGATGTTTTGGACCTCAGGGAGAACGCTCCTGCGAGCTCTGCTCATGGCTGGCCCAAGTCGATGAGGAGTAAGCAGATGTGCGAACGGGCTATCGTTGTTCCTAAAACATATCAGAATTCAAAAATAAAGTCAAGAGTTGAAACTCTTTAACAACAGACGGTAGGAAAGGAGGGTGCAGATTGCAAATCCAACTTTTTTAGGCAGTCGTTACGTTAAACGACTGACTTTTATTGCTGATTGCTAGCCTGATCCAGTAGAAATACAAGCCAGTGCACCACCAGCAAGCAGCCAGCGCTGACACCCAGCCCCCAGCTAGCATATACCAGGTGGCTGATTCACGCCGCGCACTTCTGTAGTTATGCTGTACCGCATGCACGAGTGCGGGCGGGTTGCCTACTCGCTCGGCTCGTAAGGCGCCGTGGACAGGGGCGATAGGCAAGCCCGCCCGCACTCGTGCATGCGGTACAGCATAACTACAGAAGTGCGCGGCGTGAATCAGCCACCTGGTACAGTAGGGAAGCAAGGCAGCCAGCTAGTATGCCAGCGCCCAGCCCAGCCCCAGCCCAGCTAGTACTGGGTGTTGACTAAAAAAAAACACAGGTGCGGGCGGGTTTGCCTACCCAAGGGGCTATGGCGCCTTACGGGCAGAGCGGGTAGGCAAACCCACCCGCGCCTGTTCCTTTTATACAACACCCGGTAGGCGTGTTCAGTTCAGTTCAGTTTCGAGAGCCCGGCCCCTCACCCGACCCCTCCGCCGCGGCGATACACTCTTAAAATCTGAGGGAAATTTTTATCCCCCCCCCCCCCCCGGAC
>NW_026267512.1:203821-209319 GCF_000697945.3 Frankliniella occidentalis | reverse complement strand
GCATCATCATTATTAACACATATAAACAAAAATGAAAAATTGGTCAATATCTCAAATAGTAAAACAATAAAAACCATTATCACACTTAAATCCTTCAGCTATTGGCGGGCGGGCAAGATGATGGTGGTGTGGCATCAATGCTGCTGTACCAAGAGAGCAAGAGGATATGAAGTTATCCGGAAGTAGGGTCGAAAAGGAGGGTCCGGCGAAAAGGAGGGTCGCGCTGAGGAGGGACGGCGAGTAGGGTCGGGAGGAGGGTCGGACCCTCGCCGGACCCTCCTTTTCGACCCTACTTATGGCTAACTACATATCCTCCAAGAGTTGTAAAAAAGTGGCCCGACCCGCCCGCGCGCCAGAAGCCCCCGCTCCGCCCCAGCAAACCGCCCGCGCGCCACGAACACGCCCCGCCACGCCCCGCCCGGGGCGTGTAAAGTTAAGTACGCGTGAGCGTTCACGTGAAGTGAGCAGTGAGAGGTGAGCGCTCACGTAAGAGATGCGCGATTCCTTAAAATACGCGAAATTGCCAAGGGCCGGCGCCGTGTCAGGCGTATGGCATGAGCAGATCGTGCAGCTCGGTCTTGGTGAAGGTGAAGTTGACGCGGAACGCCAGCCGCAGGGTGGACAGCGAGGGCACCGCGCGCAGCTGGGATGTAGGACATAGTCACCTCCTGCTCGTTCTTGATGAACAGCCTCTCCACCTGGGACCACGCGGACGGGACAAGGGCCAGCACCAGCTGAACGCTGACGACGGTGAAATAGAACACGTAGACGGAGCGCAGCTGGGCAGGACAGGAGCCTCACCGAGGCCCCCGCGGCGAACGCCCTCATCTGCGGGGTACCGACACTAGCTTCCGCAGCGACTTGCACGCCACCAGGTCCTCCAGCCCGGAGATTATATTGCAGTTAAGCTTACGGAGGTTGGGCACGCCGGTCAGTAGGCGCGCCGGTGGAGCGGAGGGCGTCATGTAGCAGTAGCTCTCCAAGTCGACCACTTCCGCTTTTCAGAGATTTATTCGGCAAATTACGGGAGCTCAGCGCCTGCGAGACTTGGGGAACGCCACCCCACAGTACACACATGCACTGCATGCAAGACGTTGCCTACCTGCCAGGCGTTATGAGAGCTTGCAATGACTGAGTTTTGCAAGTTCACAACGGTGAATGACGGACGTGCTTTCTGGATGATCCCTGATCCGCCTGTCAAGAAGGCTTTGTCCGCAATCGACCGTTCGGACGTTCGACTCCCACACCTGTACGCCAAATCGACCGTCCATCACCCTCCTCGTCGCTGTCGCCCTCCTTGCCGCTGCACGTGAGCCATCTGCTGCGCTTGGGGCCGTGGTGTCGGACACGGCAAACGAAGAGGTGGAGCCGGCTACGCACGCTCCCAGGCCAGCCCGTCAGCCGCATGTCGTTGTCGTACCTGGTGCCGACACTCGAACGAGACCCATATCGCGCCGGCGGCCACCCCCGGTCGAGACGTCGAGGACGCCAACGTGGCCCATATTGTTTGCCTTGCCAACGTGCGCTGCGCTGCGGTCCGTGCTCCGCGGCAAAGGTTCGCAGCGTTAGGATGTTCCTCAGTTGAAAAAAAAAGTATACGCCGGCAACGGCGAGCTGCCCTACCTGAACCTGCGGCTGGCGTTCCGCGTCAACTTCATCAAGACCGAGCTGCACGAGCTGCTCACGCCATTACGCCCGACACGGCGCAGCGCCGGCCGTGCAGAGCCTGCAGCTGAGGCTGTACGGAGATTGTAATTCTTCAAAAATATTGGTAATTTCGCGTACTATAAGGCACCGCGCATCTCTTACGTGAGCGCTCACTTCTCACTGCTCACTTCACGTGAACGCTCACGCGTACTTACGCCCCGGCACGCTCGGCCCTAAGGTGTAATGTACATTACACCTTACCCGACCCTGGCCCGACCCCGGCCCGACCCCGGCCCAGTCGCCAGCACACTCATACGGAAGAGCCATCAAAGGGCCTGCCCTATGAATGCGACAAGGACGGAGCTATACAAAAGACAGAGGCAGCCCCGCCCGCTGCGAAAATCGCGCCCGATTTGTTGGTGCCAGCTTTCAAATCATCCGTCGACTGCCTTCCTACAGGCCAGCTGGCCAGTTTTTCATTATATGACGTGCTTAAAAATTCAAACCCTCGAGGAAATCGATAATAAATATATTTCGGGGCAGCCAATGGTCTGGTTCTGTCCATGCGAGAGGGAAATCACCTGCGAAATAGTTCGTACACCTTCCCCCTAAATAGTCCGAAATAAAGACGAAATAAGGGAGAAATAGAGCGAAATAGACCCGAAATAGACGCGAAATAGTCGGTGAAATGGTCGCGAAATAGACCTGAAATACTCCGAAATACCGACACATATCCTGAAATAATCCGAAATAGGCGAGAAATAACCGAAATGGCAGGAGAAATACTACGAAATAGCCCGTACGCTGCGATCCAAAGTGATTTCACCCTCGTGTCCATGTGACAACTACCGAAACACTTTGATGCAAAATCTTATCTGAGGTGTGACGCTAACCTAACCACAAAAAAATTGTAGCCACAAAACGGAAACAAAGTACGATTAATTGGGAATTTCGACTCACCTTGGAGCATTGAAAATATCTCGGAGCGATGCCACGTCCAATCGTCTCGCCTCATTAACAAGGTCCTCTCTTTCTTGCAAATATGGCAAGCGAGTTAAGTCCGGCGCATGGCAATGCTGACCAGTCAGAGAAACTTCCCCGGTAATAAACGTGCGCACTGCTCTTACTGGGCAACCACGTTTAAAGAGTATGCAGCGGAAGTACTTTGCACTTGGAGTTCTTTTATACGTATAGAATAAGTAGCCATCTTCCATGAGATCTTGCATGATCGTAGATATGTCGAAGAAAAACTATGGAATTGCAATATACTTAATGACAATGGCGACCGACCAACATACACACAGTCGTTTGTTTTGATGAGTCTGTTCAACTCTCGACGGTCGGAAACATCCGTAAATAAGCACAGTTTTGAGCGAAAGCCCGCCCCGGGCCCGCCCCGAATCTGTAATGTTGCTGGATTTGGGCAGGCCCCCTAGCGCTGGCTTGTGGCGGCTGCCTGAACTGCCAAGTGTGTGCGCGCGACCCTTTTAATTACATTGCAAGCGCATCACCACACAGGATCCAACGCAGCACAACTTAACGACTTCCTCCAAGCCTCCACGAACGCATTCAACAGCATAGCCCGGCAGCACGGCTGCGTGCCGCGAGTTATAAACAAACCGTTACAACCCCTTTTAGTTCCAGGGGGTAATTTGTCCTACAAAACCCCTGAAAGTAGGCAACCCACCGCAAATCGCCCCCTCCGTCAGACGGGCTTAAACCGCGCCTGGCTCCAGGACCCACGCCCCCCCCCCTCCTCAGCCAGCACACCCACACCTCGTCGACCCCGGACAGAGCAGCTCCAAGGACGCGGCCAAAGGGACGTGCGCTTGGTGTACAGTATCTCGTCCACCACCCCGGACGACCCTAGTGGCAGCGCAGCGTCGCGCACACCAAGTGCGCACATACACACGTGTGAGTCCTGGGTTTCGTCCCTCTGAAGCACACTCAACTTCCCGGAACCAGCGAGAGATGTGGTTGCAACGTGACTCGTGCACGGCGTGTTCCACAGGTCGGGTGGGGCTGGCGTAGTGGGGAGAGGCGAGCATCACCACCCCTCCTGCAGATGACTGCATCAAACTCGTGTAGCGAGTTGGTGTCGCCAATGACAGCGCCTGCCACACGCAGGGTCGGCCAACCCGCCACGCAGCTGTGTGAAGACGGCGGCCCGCCCAGAGCGCCCGAGACACGAGACGAGATCCTTCCTTCCTCTGCGTGCACGTGAGCGCGTGGGCGGGCAGCCCAACACCGAGGTCCTTCACAACTTTAACACAAGCGATGCGGACGCATGCTGGTGCAGGGGGTGCAAACAGGGTATGGCGCGGACGGGATGAGGAGGACGACCAGGATTGACACTTAGGCGACGACCTTCTCCACGGCCGGGAGGGCAATGAGACTGAGGGCACGTCCCTAGAGAAGGTAGAGCTGGTGGCGATGTAGGCCGGGCCGCCGCAGCCGGGCGGGAGGGCGCTGAGAAAATGACCCTCCTGGGGGCTGTCAAAATAAGATACGGCTAGACCGACCGACCGACCGACCGACCGACAACCTCGGAATGACCAGGACGACTGAAATTTGGTGTTTGGGGGGTTTTCTCGCACGTTGCGAGTCCAAATCTGGTAGTGCCGAGGTCGTCCGGGCCCCCGGGGACGTCATCGGGGACCCCCCGAGCACGCTGATGACACTCGCCCACGACAAATACGATCCGGCTCCAAACGTCGTGTACCCGGGCTGGCGCATTTTTCTTAGAAGTCGACAAATATAATTATTATTGATAGGAAATCGCCCATAATAGTTTATTATCATGATCATTTCATTGCTGTTACAACCTACAGCACTTCCCTGGTGTTGCCCCCTGGACCCCACAACGATGCACGGGACGGGAGGCATCCCCAGTTTACAGTTTACCCATTGGCAAATAATGATCTACTTAGTGAGTAGGTATTATCGGTATTGGGTTGAGGCTGCTACTCGCTTGGGTGGCGGGCCCGTCAGCACAGCACTGGACTGATGTCCTACTCGAGGGCCACCAAGGTGACGACTCACCAGAGGGTAAAATGTGGACTAATTTTGTTATCAGGTGTATCTGAGGATCACATTACTGACTACCCCTCCCTGCCCTCACCAAATAACTTTCAGTTCCATACACTGCTGAGCTTATAGCTCAGCTGACCATTAAATTATGGTAAACTGAATCATATACTATTCATCATTAAGAACTGGCCGTGCCAGCTACAGCAGTATCTCCCTTGAATCAAGTGTCACGTTGGACTCACTGCGTTACAGTAATACAAATTATTTAAACTGTCATCGTCACTTCTGAAGTCAAGGTTGTCGATAATAGAATCACAGAAATTAGTAGCTCCAACAACATTTATTACATGCTCAAGTCAAAATATTACATGTGACATTGTTAAAAAGATTAACAGCCCCCAACATGAGGCAACTAAGAAAAGGTAACCTGTGTTTTAAAGTGATGAGATCACACATATGCATAGTGAAATAAAAATAAAAAGATCCAAGGACCACACGATAGTATCAAAAACAAAACAACCCTAACAAGCGCAAAGAGGCTGATAGAAGTTTGAGTATGTTGCATTCACTATGGTCAAGTAGAACACAAAATGCATAGGCAGATCAAAATTACAAACTAAGCAACACAATGGTAGCCAGCACAAAGAGGCTCATAAAGAGATGCATTAGTACGTCAGTCATCAAAATAAAAAGAATGGAAACAATATTTTACACAGTACGTAGGACATAGAAACTAAAAACATTTAAGAGAAATAAAATGCCTGTTGCATGCAGGCAATCAAGGCACAAGAGAGTCAAAATTAAAAATATGGCAACACAAT
>NW_026267512.1:202555-202871 GCF_000697945.3 Frankliniella occidentalis | reverse complement strand
GGCGAAAGTAGGCACTGATATGAGATGCCAAAGCGAGGCCATCTCACTGAAGTGACTTCTTATGGGAGTTAATACCAGCACATCATTTTACAGCCCCTCCATGTATACATCCATTGCAAAATTTAACATGAAAACTTAGATTAAAGATAAGATAACACAATACTAGCAGGCACAAAGAGGCCTGTAGAGAGATGATCGAGCAAGTCAGTTGAACAAGGTACGTGAGAACAATGGAAACAAAACTATACACAGAATGCAGGATATAGAAACTAAAAACATTTAAAAGAAATACAAAGCCTGTTGAAGGCAGGCAACC
>NW_026267512.1:192686-199764 GCF_000697945.3 Frankliniella occidentalis | reverse complement strand
GGGTCCACACAGCTGCTCCGCACGACTGCCTACCCGGCGCACTGCGGGTGCCATCGCGTATCCAAGAGTTAAAACTACGTACGACTGTGTTGATCGAACTGATTCGGCTGAGAGTTGTCAAATCTCGTAAGCTTTAAGCCGAGTCTTGGCAATCGCCCGCGGTGAGCCACGGCGGCCATTAAGGCAAGGATTTTCTGCATATTTCAACCCACATTTCACTTCTACTACCCCCCCACCTGAAGGCGCCACCGGGGGCAAGCGAGACATCCGATCGAAAACTTTACTGCTCAGTTAATACTCCACGACTTTCGCGACACGTACATAAAGAACGTGCTTCAGAGCTCCTCCGATGTACAACATTGCAAACTAGCACACCGTAGCTGGTGCAAATTAAGTGACCATCGTTCTGTAGACAGATATGACGGATTTTAAATATAATTTTCAGCTGCTTGGTAGAAAACTTTTGGTACCACAAAGGGCAAGAAATGATTAAGATCTACTAAGCATAATTTTACTTCTCACTTAGTTGTGATTGCATATTATGGGATAGCCAACACCTAGATAAATTTACAGCAGAATTTCAACATCATACTTTGACAACTAGAGAGAACAATTATAATTCTGAAATGGGGAGAATCTTAGAAAAGCTATCACACAGGGGATATATAAACAACTGAAAAATCCTATACACTTACTTAGGTGCATATAATTCTATCATCCATCTATGCAGTAAGATCTCAATAACGGAAATGAATTCAATCCATCATACCACATGGAAAAAGGATGACAAACGTCTACAGCAAAGGTGTAGGATAGAAATGGGCAAAGTAAAAAGAGGACGAGTCCTACACAAATCAAGAACACTATCATTGTCTCTTCTACAAACAGATTAGTGCTACTTGAAGATGACAAGTTCTTAGGTTTAACGATATTAACTTCATTGCCTCTTTTCTATTCCATTCTTGTATATAAAGGTTGACAATGAAAAAATTGTTGACAACTTTCAAACTTTGTTTATAAAACAGATGGATATAAATAGAACAAACTGAAACTTTTTGTTTTACTGTCACTGTTTCCTGACTGATTCTATCCCTCCCCTGGGCCAAAGAACAGCTTTGATCACTAACCTTGGAGAACTTGAAGCGTATCCGGCCTTAACGAATTCAGACTTTGGAGGTGTTCTTTAAGTTATACATGGCATTGTTCTTTCCATGAGTATGAGGAAGAGCACCACACACACCTGCCACGTTGTCCCTCTGGTATGCACAAACAAAACAAAAAAAACAGTCAATGTGATAAGTCTTCAATCTGATATGAATTTTCATGATACGGGGAGACTTACTTGTCAATAAAATCAGATGAATTCATGAAATTTAAAATAAGTCATAGTAAGAACAAGTACAGCCCCTGGAATGAAGATTTAAAAAAAAACATTAGCACCCCATCTACAAACAAATACTTAACATTATAAAGCAAACTACTCCTGTGAATATCCTCTCAAATGCAGTTTTCACAATAAAAATATATGTATTTACATTCAACCACTTTTGTTTACCTCGAATGTTTAGTTTGACTTCGGAGGTAGATTGTGCAAGCCCCAAATTACAGATTCTCCACAAAGAGCAGAGAGGTAATAGAACATCTGCCTGTTCCAATGTAACAAACTCGAGGCCAAACAGGTTGGGAATACATAGACCATTAGCTCCAATTCTAATTAGATAATAGGGCCACTTGATTTTAATAGATAGCTGAGGGACAAAAAAAGGATCAGTTTACAAGCTTAGTTTTTTTTTATTCTAATGCCAACCATCCAGGGATGCAACAAACTATATATATGTTCCCTCAAACCCGTATTATAGTTTGATGGCTTCACAAAAAATTCCCCAAGAGTGCCATGTGAAAATTCAACTCACAATAGACTTTATTTCAATCAAGACCACATACCTGCTCACATGAATGTTGATCAACAGTTGTGCGTTGACCAGACTTGTATTCCAAACGGACAAGACGGGCAGTCCTACTGGAGCCAAATACGTTCTCGGCTCCATCATCAGATTGTGACAGAATGTACAGCAATTGGAATTGTAACCTAAAATTTAAAAGTAATAACAACAGTAAATAACAAGTGTAGATAGCATTAAATAGACTTGCAGAACAAAGTAAAACATAGTACCGAAATACTAACCAAGTCTTTTCACTCAATGTCCTAAAATCATAACCGTGACGAGCTGCACCATTTTTCAACTGAAGAGTTATGGTACAACAAAGCAAGATCTCTGAATTCCATTGGACATCATTGCAGATAGAACAATGAGCCATTGTTTGGTATATTGCCAGTGCTAGACAATTGAGAATTGGGGTTAGGAACTTGGGTATCACCTGCCTGACAACAAATTAAGAGTTACAGCAGACATTATATTGAAGCTTCTGAGAAGATAAGAAATCAAGATAAGAATCGAACAGTACCAAAATATAGGCAGATGAAAACAACAACGAAACAATCGAAGGAAATGAGCTTACCATTACACAAGATTTCGATCATGGCTGATCGGATGTAAAGCCGAGCTGCTTCTTCTCTTATTCAGAATAAACTCAAGAAATAACGTAGAACAAACGTTTATAAGAAAAGTATGGTTACCAGGCACATCCAATTATTTTTGTTGTCCGTGTTTGTTCATGTGTACGAGTGAAGTTGTTTCGAACTTGAACCGTTCCCAAAGCGCAGACGACGCCTCATTCCCTTGTTTGTTGTTTGGGTTTTGTTGTGTCATGGCGCCCGCTGAGACAGCCTGCGAATAGCCACATCGTTACATCTTGGCAGAGCCGAATGAGGAGCGGAGACAAACAAGCAGAAGGAGCAGCTCGTAAATAAACAAAACCCACCGTGACTGTAGAGTTGATTGTGTTCAAGATATGGAACCAATGCCAATAACGTTATACAAGGCAAGTCGGTTAAAGTACTGGAACTACGTGTACTTGCTGTGTTCGTGGTCGGTGACGTGACGTGACGTGAGACAGCGCGGGGGCAAAAGGTAAGTCATGTCCGGCCACAACCCTCCGCGTCTTACCCATTTGCAACTCATGAAAAGACTTGTATCAAAAATAAATGATGACGATGCATTATCACTTCTTCGATCGCCAGTGAGGTTGCCAGTTTTCAGACTTTCAGGGTAGTGTGGAAAAGTAAGACCTATCTCGAAAGTTTGCAATAAGTATCCAATGGAAATGAGTCAAACTATTTTCATTATTATTACCATTACATAATGCTGTAGCGTAGTTCAAAAGTAGCATTTGTAAAGTACCCCAATGACCCTTACTCCTACGCCTCTATTACACATGTGCCTTTCTTCTATTTCAAATTTGCTTTTGGCCACCTTTCAGCTCAAATTATGTTGTACTGTATTATGTCATTATCTGTTTGTGATTGGTAGGCAGTAAGGCACAAACTTCAAAATATGACAAATGCTCATTTCATTAATCACTTCTTCAATTATTTATTCACAAACTTTAAATTTCTAAACAAATTATAATGGAACTAATACTATCAAATCTACAAACGGTAATTTAAAATTTGAAATCCATAAAATAACATTGCAAAGCAGTATTTTTTTTAAACTCTAATTACTGTCCAGAACTAGTAGTTGCTTTAAAATTGACTGTGGATTACCAACATATAGCAGAAGATGAAGCAGAGAATCTAACATATCAAGAAAAAGCTCGTTTACTACAAAAAGATCCAATTACAGCTGCACTACATTTTGAACAGAGATTTAGCGCAATAAGGAAAACTTGGGACAGCCCTGATGGACCTTTCCATAATCACAGCATTCTGCACTCATACTATCATATAGAGTAACTCAACACAAACATAGAAACTCACAAACATTCTCACACATGTCACAAGAGGACCAACAATGATCAATGTCGTTTCAACATTCCATACTTTCCAATGAATGAGACACGAATTTTACTTCCTCTTTCAGAAAAATACAATGATACAGATAAAAAGAGACATGAAATCTGCACTCATACTATCGTATAGAGTAACTCAACATAAACATAGAAACTCTCAAACATTCTCACACATGTCGCAAGAGGACCAACAATGATCAACGTCGTTTCAACATTCCATACTTTCCAATGAATGAGACACGAATTTTACTTCCTCTTTCAGAAAAATACAATGATACAGATAAAAAGAGACATGAAAAAATGTTGAAAACCATCCAAGATCAATTGAATAAGGATACTGTCAGTAATTTATCATTTACAGAGTTTCTCAATTTCTTAAAAATATCTAAAAAACAATATTTTTTAGCGATTAGATCAGGTTTAAGTAAACCACAATTGTTTCTGAAACGTGTGCCTAAAGATATATTGATTAGTCCATTTTCAAAGAAGATAATAGAGCTGATGAGAAGCAACATCAATATAGAGTTTGTTCTTGATGCATTTAGTGCTGCTACCTACATCATAGACTACATAAATAAATCATCAAGAGGAATGAGTATGATTTTGAAAAAAGTTCTTCAGGAAGTTCGCCAAGGTAACGAAAACTTGAGAAAATCTTTCACCAAACTTTCAAATGCTTTTTATAACAACAGTGAGCTATCCATTCAAGAAGTGTGCTACAATATATTGCAAATACCCCTGTCAAGATCTTCTGAAGACTGTATTTTCATACCCACATTTCCAATTACTGACAGAGTAAGGATAGTAAAATGTCAGAAAAAACTTGAACAATTAGATGAAGAAACTACAGATATCTTTGAAAGTGGACTTCTGGAGCATTACATGAATAGACCAGACTCATTAACAAAATATTTTTCTCATTAAGAATTGGCCATCAAAGGTCCTAACATAGTTTAGAAGGAGACATTAATGTTTACGGGGTAGTTGTTTATAGAGTAAATAATGAAAGGCACTAAACACTGCCAACATACAACTACCCGCCCATACCTAACAAGGAGAAATAAGTTACTAACAAAATTTACATGTATGCGGACACATCAAAGACACACCTAGTGGTGGTAAAGTGTTCATATGGTGAAAGCTTAGGGAGGTCCGTCAGACACACCCAGCAGAAAAGTGTGCCACATTCGGCACACTCCATCTTGGGACACCCGCCACCCTCCTTAATTATAGGGATATAGCAGCTGGGGCATGTCCGGTTGCGGGCAATGGCTTCTAGTTGCTTCTGCGCATAAAAAATACCGTCTTCCACAAAACTTTCTGGCACACTATCAAATTTACTCTGAATTAAGGCTTTGCATTCTTCCCTGGTGATACGCATACACAGCACTTGCAATCCACAGTAAATTTTACACCACCATTTCGGAGCCTTGCAGCCATCGCAATCACAAGCATCCCTATGTACAAGGACACGCCTTTCTTCAATACCAGTGCAGACTCCACAAAAGCAAATCTCACAGTGGGGGCAAATAGTAATCTGGGCGTCCTCCATGAACTCCGCCGTCCTCACGAATTTAGTGCACTTGGGGCAGGGATGGTTGTAGTGACGATAGTCAGCCATACCCTGCGCCATGTCACGGTTGTAGATTTCGAATTCCCTCCTGCACCTGTACGCGTACCGGCAGCGGTCCTGAAGTTGCCCCGTTGGTCCGGCATCAGTAGTAGCCAGCACCACCTGGTCCTCGCTGAAGCGCCCGAGACACGCGCCAGCTGTGTCCAGGACGACAGGGCAGTAGTAAGCATACGGGATCGCCGCCAGCTGGTCACGCAGGCAGCTGACACAACCCAGGTGGCCCCCCAAGCCACCTATGCAGCCAGACGCGAAGAGGACTCGCGTGGGCAGCACATCGGGTGGTTTAGGCTTACCTTCCTCGATGATGCTGCAGACGCCAAAGGCGCAGCGGGCCTTCAGGATGCCTTGCAGAAACATCTGGCTGGTCTTACTGGAGTAGTCTTCCAGGTATGACTTGGTCACCGTGGGAACAAAGTTACGGATAATTGACTTCGCAATAAAATTCTTGATCCGAGGCCTGCAGCGGAGTCTCCTTGGCTGACCCTGCTGCACATTTGGGGGCATGCCAGGCAAGGGAGTGCCAGGCCATGCCTTCCACCTCAGGTCGAGCGAGGTGATGAGGCCGAGCGCCTTCATCACGGCCCATGGCAGCCGGAACACGAGGAACTCCAGGTTCGCCTTCAGAGCCTGGTGGTCGAGGGCTGCATCCCACGACTTGTCGACGAGCCGGGCAATGATCTTCAACTGGCCGATTTTCAGCCACGGGCAGCTGAAGGCGAGAGTGAAGTAGGGGGCAGCCTCGGCCTCGGCATCTGCAGCGGAGGCAGCGGCCTCGGCAGCGGGCTTGGCCCGGGCCACTTCAGCTTCCGCACGTTTCAGACGGTCACCATCCTTCTCTTTGGCGGCGACTGCATCTGTGACTAGCTTTTCAGCAGCACGCAAAGCAGCAGCAGTAGACTCACGCACGAGAGATGGCGGGGAAGTAACAACAACCTCGATGGGTGGCAAGAAGTCAACAGGAAACTCCTCGAGGCTGTTGTACTCGAACGCAGCAACCATAAACTGCTTGGGCACGGGCGGACGGATGTAGATGGTCGCCTCGTTGGTGGTAGGCTTCCCGTAGACGATGTCGTGATGAGTTAGCGTCGCAGCCACAGCAGCAGCCCGGAGCGGGTGGTAGTCGTACGGGTGCAGCGCCATGCTGAGGAAGAGCGAGTGACTCAAGCAGTAGTCTAACCAACCGAACGAGGAGTGCGACTGGATGTGGCGGGCGAGCAAATGCGTCTGCTGGCCGCGTCCGGCCGGCTCGGCTCGGCGGCTCGGTGGCTCGGCGCCGGCCGCCCGGCCGAATTCCGACTTTCGGCTCGATCTCTGCGGCGGGCAGGGGGGGGGGGGGGAGAGGCGCGGGTAAAGCATGCACCAAGGCCAGCACGGCCTCGAACATGCCGACAGCGGTGAAGTGCTGCCGGGTGCTCGAGCGGGAGGCTGACGGGCCTGCCGACCTGCAGGTGTCAGAGCATGGGGCGGAGCGCCCCAGCCGTCGTCCTGGCCAGCAATCCCTTGAACATGCCGACAGCGGTAAAGTGCCGCCGG
>NW_026267512.1:189569-190346 GCF_000697945.3 Frankliniella occidentalis | reverse complement strand
AACAAATAAAACTTTTTTTCGCGGGCCACGACGCATATTAAGTAACTTCGAAGAAATTAAACCCATGCAAAAGAAGAGAAAGACAAAATGAAGAAACAATAAATTGGTTAAGACGCTAGTCCAGTTTTGCTGACCACAAGGCGTGTCAGTTTGACCTTGACATCGCCCAGGACAATGTCTGGGGCTATGCTCGTGGTCGAGCGTCTCATCTACTCGTCGGCGGAGACGACACAGACATATGCACCTCCAGATGCTGCAGTAGCTCATGGCGCATAGCGAAAGCCAGCCCACATTATTCCGAACACGAGAAGGGGCGTTTCAGGCTGTTACAGGAAAATCATTTTCGGGTTAGACGAGCAGGACGGACATTTGTTACGGTGGACGTCGTTGGTCAGCTAAAAGTCGACTTTACCCGGTTACTGTCAACATTACCCGCGCTAGTAAGGGAAAGAGAGAGAAGCGTTGGCGTTCTCTGAGCGCACACCTTTGGCGGGGAAGGACCAGCCAGCGCCCATGCTCCGGATTGAACACTGTACGACGTTAACGTATATCATGCCCCCCGGCCACTGGTAGCGCCTGCAATGTGCTGGGTAGGCCTACCCGGCGGGCAGCCGTGTGGAGATGGTGGCCCGCCCTGAGCCATGACCATGAGAGGGGTGCCCTACCTCCGTGAAGCTGGCCCCACCCATGTTCGCACTAATTAAACGGATAGTACCAATAATTAGTGCTCAATTAGTGCGTTCGATCTACACTAGTTTGAGAATTAGTGCGACACTC
>NW_026267512.1:188606-189084 GCF_000697945.3 Frankliniella occidentalis | reverse complement strand
GCGCCCCAGCCGTCGTCCTGGCCAGCAATCCCTTGAACATGCCGACAGCGGTAAAGTGCCGCCGGCTGCTCGAGCGGGAGGCTGAAGGGCCTGACGACGTGCAGGTGTCTGAGCATGGGGCGGCGCGCCCCAGCCGTCATCCTGGCCAGCAAGCCCTTGAATATCACTACACCGAAAGTTTATTTCGTTTATGCGCCTTTTTGCGCTCTTTTGCCATCGCGGCCCGCCTCCGGCACTCGGTCACCGGACGGCCGCCCGTCGCCCTGGTGGGCCCCGGCGCCTAGCGCGCCTCCTTCGGCGTCCGTGATGGTCCGCCTCGGGTCGGCCGCGCGAACGGCCGCCGTCGCCGTGGGTCTCCGGTTCCACTCCCATGGCGTCATAGTTGCAGCAGGGACAGGTGCGGGTGCGATACGCAGCCCCCCCCCCCACCCCCCGTCTTCGCGCTATGAGACCGGAGGCGGTGCGCCGCGCACCCGCG
>NW_026267512.1:182350-183427 GCF_000697945.3 Frankliniella occidentalis | reverse complement strand
CATCAGGAAGGAACGACTGGACGGACACCATGAAGACTACCCAATAGTTTTTGGTTTTTAGGTGTTCTACCACACAACGATACTCAATGGTTGCACCTTTCTTTTACTTAGAGTTATAATTTGTAAGAATTGGTGAATTGAATTGTTATTATTTTTGATGTAATAGTTTAGTTAGTACTTTGTGGAGTTTGTGTCAATGTAACTAGAGTTATGTGTGCAATCAAGGCAGAAATTAAGTAAAAATGTGTGTATAGTTTATTCTTCTCTTATTACTTGTTTATCCATTTTATTTCAACCTTTCTTTCTCTTTCAGGTAAACCACGCTCTGCTTCAAAGTATACTGTCCACCTGGCCCTTGCGAAGGGCAGCAAACCATTTGACGGGCAAATGCTTTTGTTTGATTCAGCATGTGAGGTTGGTTTAGCTTCTCTTACCTGCTACTACAGAACCTGTCACAACTTTAATGTTATTCCTTTTGATTCTAGGATGCTGTTGAGCTACTGGGCCATGAGGGCAAGAAGTCTGGCATTTACTGCGACCGTTTAGTTTATGACTTAGCAGAAAATAGTGGCAGTGCGCCTTCAGCAGCTAGGCGGCTAGTTGTAGGTGTTTTTAGTGAGTCCGCCATTCAGTCTTGCAGCATCACAGGACTTCCTCCTCGTGGGAAGGGAAGGGAGGCCTATGCTGACACTTCAATTATAAGGTCACATCTGTGCCCCAAAGCTGTAAAGGCTTTAATTGGTAAGTCCCAAGTTTCCTGAAATCTTATTTCTCTCCTATAAAATTTAGTGTCAATTGATTTTCTTTTATTGCAGTTATCTTAATAGTTCTACTTTTGCTAGTTACTATTTTAATTTCATTTTATTTTACAGACCAAGCCATGGAATGGCAGCGAACAAAATTTTACCGTCCAAAACAAGAAGTGAGCAAAGTTAGGACTGCTATTAGCGGCAAGCTCTGTGAGCTGAGGAAGTCTGCGCTTTAGCTATCAGCAAGTGTGATTTTATATTCCACAGGCTTTTGTACACCACAAGCCATGTTTAGTGTGAGTTTAAAGTCTTTAGTTATGTAAATAAG
>NW_026267512.1:174896-178235 GCF_000697945.3 Frankliniella occidentalis | reverse complement strand
GGTGTTCTACCACACAACGATACTCAATGGTTGCATTATGCCGTGGTGGCGTCTAACGCGGGCAAGCACACCAGATACGGCCAGTGGCAAGGAAAGTCCCCCACTGGGATTGCATCGAGACCTGTCATTATTCAATGACGGTTTGCCTGCCATGGCACAAGACAATACGAAAGACTCTGCCTACTACTCAAGGCACCAGAAAAATAGAGAACAGACAACGCTACCCAGCAAGAATCGAACCAGAAACCTCTTGCCGTACCAGTTTGAACACTGGGGGAAGGGGGGTGGGGCTGCCGAACACCTCACGCTGTGACGTGTCAGCGTATAAAGGAGGGGCGAGTGCTGCGGGTTGCCTACCCAGACGTTTGCAGGCGACCGAGTACTTTCGCTTCCGGATTAGAGTACCCCGGGTGGTCGCACAAATTCTGGGATAGTGATATTCGAAGAGCACTAATTAAGCCGGTCAAAATGGTGTAATCCTTTCTTCGATTGGGTGATTGGGTGGGGCGAGCGTGAAGCTAAGCTAGCCCCACCCACTTCACACTGCGAAAAGTACGGGAAGGAGTGTCGCACTAATTCTCAAACTAGTGTAGATCAAAAGCACTAATTGAGCACTAAAAGATGAGCCTAGTAGCGACGTTTACACTAATTTGGGTGGGGCTAGCGTGAAGCTGGCCCCACCCAAGTTCAATATTGAATTTACGGGGTTAAATACTGCGCACTAATTCTAAAACTAGTATGGTTCGAACGCACTAATTGAGCACTAATTATTGGTACTATCCGTTTAATTAGTGCGAACATGGGTGGGGCCAGCTTCACGGAGGTGGGCGCCCTTCTCTCAAGCCTGAGGACGCCCAAAGTGCAGGTGTAGGCTGCTGCTCAGGTAGCGAGGGGTAAGGGATCGTTTGGCATACAACAGTGCATTCCGGCCCTCGGGCGACTTTTAGCCGCGGCCCGCGGGTAAATGTTGACTGTGGGCAGGTAAAGTCGAAACCGGCCGAGTAACGAACCTCAACCGCAACAGACATAAGTTGAAGAAGTGAGTGCGAGCTGATCTTGGAATAACATACCTGTGGACTTTCACGTGCTTTGTGAGGCTCATCTTGGAGATGAACGTGGCGCAGCAGACCTTGCACAAGTACGGCTTGTTCACGTCGCGCATCCCGGGGCAGTCCCGCCCGTGCCGCCTGAGGGAGCGGACCGTCGTGAAGTTGGCGCCACAGCCGTCGCACGCGCACGTGGTCTTACCCTTGGCGTGCACCGACATGTGGCGGCTCAGCGCCGCGGCCGAGACCCAGCGGGCGCCGCACTCGGCGCAGACGTGCGGCTTCTTGGCCTGGTGTAGCTGCAGCTCGTGCTCCTTGAGCTCGCTGTCCGACGAGCCCTTCCACGCGCAGTACGAGCACCTGCAACGCACAGAGGGCGGGGAGGGCGCGTGCCCGTCAGACACCGCATCGCGCGGGGAAGTACCAGGTTGCGGGGCTTCACCGCACTTACGTGAACGTGCTGGCGCACTTGTGGCGCAGGCGCTGCACGGCCCTGGAGAGCACCGAGCCGCAGAACTCGCACGTGTTGACGGGGCTCTTCGCCGAGTCATCGCCGTCCACGTCCAGCTCACTCTCCTCGTCCTCGGCCTGGCTGGGCGCCCTGGTGATCAGCATCATGGTCTGAGGCGCCAGAGATGCCGAGAAGTCCGCCGCCGCCGCCGACGACCCCACTGGTTGGTCCACCTGAAATGAGATTGAACGTCAAGGAGGGTTCGAAACGATAGGCCGGGGATGGAATGCATGCAATACGCCCACCTCATCGAGATCGTGCGCCGTTGCGACGCCTCCCTCTCGCCTTGCGGTGCTCGCGAATGCTCCGAGCTCGGCCACACTGGGCTTGACATCACGCGGTGGACCTCCCAGCTCGCCGGGGGTGGGGCTGATGCACTCGCGCTTCAAGCACAAGCGCCCTGGAACCATGGGAAAGGGATGGTGATGTACTGTAAAAATATTACAAGGTGAAGTTGGCATTTCTTGATCCCTTTACCAGACTTACCATCTAGTAATGGGTCATCTGAGTCGCAGGCCTCATCAACATCCTCTAGAAATTCCACTTCTGACTCATCTAGGGAATTGCTACCCTTATGGGTCAGCTTGCTGGCTGCTGAAGCAGGGTTTCTCAGCCAAATGGCATGGCGGGTTAGTTCAGAGATTGTGCCATTCAGGGTAGTACCTAGAGAAGAGATGTATGTCACTGTTAGTTACACAAATTCATATAGTGGCTTCTATTAATGCATAAGTTTCTCAAGCATCAGTCACAACACTTTTCATTCAGTTACTTATGGCATGCAGCACCCATACGAATCTACACTATGAATCTACATCATGCAGTACATATCAATAACTAAAACTATTTTGCACAGAAGTGGTGATGATCATCTGGGTTCACTTATCCCTGGAACAGAAAATTGCAATTTGGTTAGTAGAACTATTTTACACTCTGTGATTTCCCTGCTTCCAACATAGCAGATTCAACACGTTGACTCTCACATGAACACACATATGGCCACAATAGCATGTAAAAGGGGACCCCCCTGGGCCTCAACGTATTAAGCAAAAACATGAACAAAATAAAAGAATTTAAGTCAGACATGACGATGTTAGAAGGGTCTTGTCAGGGAAGAAAGTACCCTCATAGCATCTCTCATGACTGACACAAAGAACATATAGCATAATAAATTACAACATCAGAGCAAAATGACAATAGTAAACAGTTCTAATTGAAAGGTTATGGGTAAAGGTGGATTTACGATGGTAGCGTTAGCGGTACGCAACAAGCGTAGTTCTGCCGCTAGCGTTAAAACAACGCTCTTCCACGCCCCCCTCACCCTGTTCTGACCACTACGCTAGCGTTAATTCAACGCTAGCGTTCAAGATACGCTCGCTGCGTTCCGATCGTAAATCCCCCTAAAACGTGAGCCGATGAGCCGATGTTGACAGCCGATGATGTCGCCTCTCAGTCACACCATGGATGCCCAAAAGTGAGTACGATTATCGGTCGTCACAAAAGAGCCAATTGGAACCCCCTCCGAGTTTTGCTGTTGTAATAATGGCTGTATCAGCTTAAGAGAAATAACAGATGACAAATAACAGATCCCTCTTATACAGGTTATTTCTGTCTTTTGACGTTTCAAAAATTTTAAACTCAACACATTTTGCAATAAATGCTACTTTAGTGGAATAAACTACGACCAAACAGCATAAATAACCTTCCTGAAATGGATCTGTTATCTGTTATTTTTCTTAAAGGTGACACAGCCAATGTCATTTAACTTGTTTGTTGTTCAGTACT
>NW_026267512.1:159950-174846 GCF_000697945.3 Frankliniella occidentalis | reverse complement strand
TTATTCACAATTATATCTAATAGCATTTTTTAAGTAATAAAAAAGTGGGAACGAAACACAGAGGGGAAGGGAGATGGAATACTTCTGAGTGTGAAGATACCTTCAATTTCTGGTAGGACCTATAAAACACGAGCACTTTCGAAGGCACGATAACCTCTACTGGCACACAACATTCCACCCTATTCCACGAAAGCAGACGGTTGATTTGGAAATGCATGAATCAGCGTATAGCACAGCCCTTTACTCAATGCAGCTATGGAAAAGTATTCACTTCACAGCCCAGCAAATATCAAACAAGAAATCTGAAAAAAATAACAATAACGATAAACATGGTATTTCAGAGAGCGACGCTTTAAGTTGCTGCCGATTGTTGTTGTTGGGCTTCCCAGAGGCTGTCGGGCCAACCCTAAAAAGTAAAATTGGCATTTAATCCAACTCCACAGTTTTCCTTTTGTTTTGGGGATTTTTATGAATGAGATATTAAAGGGGAACACCAGTGAAGTAATTCTGTCCAAGAATTTTTTGTGTCGTTGCTTCACAAGAGACATAATGTGCATTCAAGAACGCGAAGAAAGGAACGTCGATTTTCGTCGTGTGTATTTTTCAATTAACGAAGAGAAGTCATGCGTTTTCGGTTGCACGAATGTATTGAGAATAGTTTGGTGCAATGCTGGGTATGTTCAGCACACATTCGACCCGTTGCCGAGGAGGAAATCTATATTTTGCTGCAGTGCGTTCACCCACCGAGGTTATGGTCTACTGGTGAGTATTCTTTGTAATCGTTTCATAATGTTTTGTGAATTAAAGTTTTGGTAAAACAGTTCGAAATGGCAGTTTTGGTGTACGAAAGTTTATGTCACAGAGTTTTAGTTGAGATTCAGGGTCAATGCTCTTCAAAAAAGAGTATCAAGGAATTAGGAGGCACAGTTTTGTAATAAAATCAAAGGATGTATCAAACAGCTTGTTAAATTGTGAACTCAGGTCACATAGGAAAACTCAATAGCACAGCTGGTACAATTAGAAAACATTGTAATAATAATTACGGAAGTCATGCTGTTAAAATTTGAATACAATTAGCTCTTACTGGAAAACAGAAACAATTCGTACCATTTCTGAGAAAGGAAAACTAAATCCACTGCTGTTAATAGTCAACGAGACTTTCTTTAACTAAAGCCAGCTCGATAGATTTTTCTAAATTGGCTAAAACAATGCAGTACAAAGAAACTTTAAATTACAAGGTGACATTGCATACAAAGCTGACTAGCAACAAGCACTAACAAATTTTAAATTAACAGGTATCTTTCAAAAGTCTTTTTTTTTTATATGCAAGTCTGACGGACAGCTTTTTCAAAGCAGGAGGTCCAGACCAAAATAATCTCAGTTACTGTAAACCTCATATAAACTAGATCGCTATCTCAATTCATTCTCAAGTTATCATGCGGACAGACTACAAACAAACAGAATGAAACTTTTTCGATCAGTGGAGTAATGGGCTTCGCTAATCGCTTAATAACTTTGCATGCTAATAAGTCCAAAAAAAAAATCAAACCAAAAATATCATGTGTCTGCAAGAGAACTAAGCAGACTTCTTTACAAAAAAATTAAATAAACTTTATAGCAGATTAAACAGAATGAGTAGAAATTTCATGCAAGATACAATTACACAATAACAATTAATTCCACAAATATGTAATGACTAGATACAATACAGTCTTTCAAACAAAACAATTTGGCATGCTATTTAAATTAATGGGGAAGAATAAATTAAGAGTACACATGCATTCAAGCTGACATGCAAGAATCTTTTAAACAAAACAATTTGACATGCATTTAAATTAGAATATATCTCCAGAACAAAAACAATAGACTCTCCTAGACTATGAAACATAAAACAAAACAATTTGACATGCATTTTAAAAAACAATAGACTATGAAAGAAACAATGCAGTCAACAAAAATAATTTAATAAATAATAATAAATAACTTAAACATTTGCCTGGTGTGTCACAATAGCATGCTTCTTGGCACTGTTCTTGGTTTTTGCAGGTTTCTTCAGAAGTTGATTCAGGACCAGAAGCACATCCAGGAGAGCTGCAGTGCAGAATCTCCACAACAACTTCTCCTTCTGGTCCTGATGCTGCCCACACAGCTGGAGAGCCTTCACTGAAGGTAACTTGCTCACATGCTCATTTAAAAATCTTGAAATTATATTTTTTGGCTCTTGTTTAATGGTGTTTGGAAGAACTTCAACAGCAACCTTCATAATGCCATCAAAACAGGTGACAGCTGATTTTGATGGCACTTTCTGTTCCAATGCAGGTCCTGCTGCCAAGGTGTGGGTGTGCACCAGGTGTAGAGGGAAGAGAGCTTCACCCTGGAGCTGGTTGCAGCACTCAGTGCAGCCGACCGCATCGCAGAACTTCTGGACGATGGGCGCAGCTACATGGGCGGATTTCGCCTCCTGCAACCGCTCTCTTACCCTCGCCTGGTACACATCAAGAGGCACAAGAGGAACAATGGATGGTGAGTTGTTGTTGGTCTCTTGTGCATCCTCTTCCTCTTCGTCGTCTTCCTCCTCCTCCCACACCTCCTGCACCCCGTCCACTTCCAGCTCTTCAACAGCCTGCTGTTCCTGCGGTTCCTGCACCAGGCGCATGCCGCCAGGGGGCTGCGGTGCTGCGGCCGCGGCGTCCTTGGCGGCCTGGAGCAGGATCTCCAAATGAAGCACGTTGAGGGCGTTGTCGTCCCTGCAGTTCTTGCCCTTTGCTGACGCTGTCAGCTGGTTGACAAGCGCAGAGCCAAAAACTGCAGGGAACTCCTTGATGGTGAAGGCCCTCTTCGGACCAGCGGAGTCGCGCAGCAGGCTGTTGAAGTTCTCGATGCAGTCCGAGTTGACGTTTCCGCAGCATAGATACGTCCGGCCCTCCTTCTGCAGGTCCTCCCACAAGTAGGCCATGGAGCTGAGCGTTGTCAGGAAATGTTTGGGAAATGCCATGTTTTGTGAGCCCACAAAATCCCAGTGCTGGATTTCCTCAAACATTTCCTCCCACAGTTTTTCATGGCCAGAACTGGGAGTGATGGCACACTTGAACTGTCCTAGGGCTGGATCGGCGACGTGCACAGTGCCATTTAAGGAGTCAATAGGTCGCTGACCCTGCCGCAGAACTTTGAGGTGGCGATGGCTTCTGCTGGCTCCTCAAAAGCGTGCAACAGGGCCATCATCCAGATGCCGGTGGCGACCTTCTTGCTCAGCAGCTGTTTGGCCTGTGCGACGTTCATCTTGCCATAGTGACTGGGGCTCAGGTGCTTCAAAGTCACTCTTGGGGCCAGTCTTGGGTGCACCTCCATGTCAAACTCAATGAAGGCTTTGATGTAGTCTCTTCTCACCCAAGACCAGCCGTGCTCGCCCTCCGGAACAACCAGGTCATACTTGATGATGGCGTTCCGGAGGCACTTCCAGAGGTGCGGCACATCGGAGATGACGTAGATCTTCTGGTCCTGGACGAAGAACCACGGGTCTTCTTCGGTTGCGCCGAGAAGCTGCACCGCCGTGTCGTTCTTCGCCAGGCCGTCCATCACGATGCACCGCACCCTGAGCCCCAGGGCAATCATGGCCTCGATGGTGGTCTTGAAGAGGTCCCGGAAGTGGACCCCCGTCAACTTCTTGCTGGTGGGCCAGAAGGCGACGGGCTGCTTCCAGCAGTCATAGATGCCGCGCACCATCCCGATCATGACCTCCTCGGCGAGGAAGGGCATCGTACGCCCGTTGCCCAGGTCGACGGGGCCTACGACCTCGTCAGCGGCGTGGACGTAGGAGAGCTCCCGCACCGCGGCTGTCTCATCGAAGATGGCGCTGTCGGGCATCGCGGCCACCCTCTTCCCAAGAGCGTCCAAGATGATGGGGTTGAGCCCTGGCTTCAGGTCGAGGGGCTGCGTGAGGGTGCGCATGTTGTAATTTACAGCCAGGAAAGGGGTGTTTGAGGAATAATTAACCAAGGGTTCAACTTCAGTATGTTCGAATGTATTATCAGAATAGTAGCACAAGTAAACACACGTCCACACAGTACAGCAGCTGGAGAGCGAGAGAGAGTGGAAACCGGATACAGAGAGCTGGAGCTACAGCAGCGCGCTTAAGTGGTCACTACCCAAACTACAATAAGGGGCGACATAATTTCAATAGAGTCCGATAGATGGCAGCAGTCCTCAGGAGAGTGTATAGTTATGTACAAGGAAATTGTGTATTCCAACAGCGCAGGGTCTTCCTGGTCGGCTTCAGACAGGGGAGGGCGTTGTAGCCGGCCCTGCCCCGCTTCTGGAGCCCCAGGTAAGCGGTCTTGGCAGCATCCGTGTACCGCCTTCTCTTGGGGTGCCGGTCATAGTTTTTGACCTGGGTCTCCACGATGGCGTAGAAGGCGGGCGTGACCCTCTCCCTGCAGCGCGATTAGAGAGCTCACTCGCGCGAGTGAGCTCGCTCGCTCACTTAGCGCTTAAAATCCCTTTTAACTGTTTGGGGATGTTGAAAATGAACAAAATTGTAGAGTGTGAAGAAATAATGAAAATCCTAACCGAATTGCGTGTTTAAGAGAAAAGTAAAGCCACCATACAGTGAAATAAGGAGGCGGCGCCCGGCTCGGGGAGCGAGCGAGCGAGCGAGCGAGCGAACTCTCTAATCGCGCTGCTGATGAAGTCCAGGGCGTCGTCCTCCCGGTTCCGCTTCTTGTAGATGTTCAGCTCCTCGGTCTTCCTCGCCAACTTCTCTCGCAGGTCTCTATTTTCTCTCTTCTCTTGTTTTGCAGAGTCGAGGACGGCCTGCATGAGGGGGGTCCGCATCATGCCGGGCACACGCGGCAGAGTGTGGAACTTCCTGCGGCCCGTCGAGGACTTCAGACGCTTGAGGCGCTTCACGTTGAAGGCCGCACGGGCTGCAGGAGAGGGAGGCCGCAGAAGCTGAGTTGGCGCCGGAGTTGCCTGGGCGTGCTGGCCGTTGTGCTCGCCGCCATCACCTGGAAAATAGTTTCCCTGTAAGTCCTAGTTTGGCTGATTCGCACTACAGGTTTTCCTATCGTGTCCGAAGCACTCAGGTTCCCCCGCGGTCGCGCTTAAGCACAGCGCCTGCCGAACGCCCGGTAGGCCGACCCGCCGAACAGCTGTGTGGAGATGGTGGCCTACCTTGAGCGCCCGAGTGCAAGGGCTCAAAAAGGGGCGTAGACGAGCGTTTTCGCGTTTTTTTACCGGCCGTGCAGATCGGCCAGGGCTCTCTGACAGTGGCAGACCCGACAGACCACCTGGCCGGCCTCTGGATGGGCTCAGTATACTGCCTGCAGAGCCCGGCCAAGCGGTCTGTCGCGTCTGTCAGACTGCTGGCTGGTCTGCGCGGTCGGTCAGCAACGGGGAAAAAGCTCATCTCTGCTGTACATATAACTACACTAAACCCTTATGCATTTTGTTGTGCATAAACATGCAGTACGACGTGCAGCAATTAGTATGCACAATTTTGTACAAATTGTACATTACTTAGTTGTGCATGAAATTGTGCATAAAATTATGGCCGCACACCATGACTGCATGTTTATGCACAGGAAAGTGCATAAGGGTTTAGTGTAGTTATATGTACAGCAGAGATAAGCACTTTTCCAGAAATAAATTTTTTTGAGACCCTTCATAGCTGAAAATGACCAATAACTGTCCTAATATAGTTTGCCTTTAGGTCAGTTGACCTAAATTAACATTCGATTAGTCAGATTGACTCATCCTTATGGTAGAAAAGGCACGTCACAACTAAAATTTGTGTTCTTTGGATGACAAGTTTGCGCACATGACTTCCCCGACAAAACTTGACTTATAAAACTGGACAATGGCTTTTTAGAATCAGTATCACTAGGGCTACAAATTGACTCAAGTATTTAGTTGTATCTTGTAAAATAGAGAAAAATCAAATTTAAAAACTCTCAAACTTTCTAGATTTTTTTTTTTTTTAAGTTAATTTGATTTTTCCACTGCAAAAAATTTTGACACCCAGAGAGAAATGGGTCGTGGAAAAGACGTGGACTCCACGTGGTTTCGTGGATTTTTCGTGGTGGTGGATACATCCACCAGATATCCACCACTATTTACCTTTCTAAAAAGTTGCAAATAAAATCATAAGAAACCATTTTTACATCAACATTTCTCACTAAATTCGATTTTTACTGTCCTGAACGCCATATTTCGGTATATTTGACAATTCGACGTGGAATCCACGTCGAATCGACGTGTATCAGTTCGTCTGTCGTGTACACGTCGATTCCACGTTGATCTCACGTCGATTGCCTCGAAACCCTTGTTTTAATTGCTCGTACCAGTTGGTCTCAAATGTAGCTATGCTTCTCATTTTAAAACAGCGCCAACGAAACTGTTACACATTTTTACTATGATAAAGCTCGCTTTTATTCGTCATCTTCATTATTAAAGTGCACTCACACAGTGTTCCTGACAGAACACCTTCAAAATCTCCCGCCACGAAAAGAAAAGGCACCGTACGTTGTTTACATTCGTAGTTTCAGGAGACGTACATCTGTACTGTACTCTAGATCTCCTGGTAGTTTCTCCTCCTGGTAGGTAGTTGTGCATCGTGTTCAACATTGTTCTTGTCGTGTCTTTGGTCTACAAAAAACAATCAAGCGTAAGTGAATGTCATTTTTTTACGTTCCTTCTTTGTATTATCTCATTGTTATTAATTTCTTGTCGTGCGGGTTTCATCTGCTGTTATAGTTTCAAAAGTGATAAGAAATGGCAGCTCGAGAGCGTGCCGGTGGTGCCGGTCCCAGCAATGCTGCAGCAAATCAAAGTCGGAAGGTAAGGAAGGCCTAAACTTATAATTTTTTAGCGTGATTTGGTTAAATTTATTTTGTGTCAAGAAATTCTCTTTCTCGTATCGTGGGCGAAGTATAGACTTCAGTTAGTTTGGATCAGGTATCTTAACCTCTCAGGGGAATGACTCAAAGCCTGAAGAAAAAATTGATTTCACTACAAATCAAAATTTGTTGGGGTTTTGCACCGAACTTTCCTCCTATTGTTACACGGTGTTATTTTCTGCGCACAGTCTCAATCTATAGTTGAGGTTACGTTGAAAGGTGTCTCTCTGGTGGTGTATTTTTGATATCGCATTGTTGTTGTTGCTTATTCTTTAAGAGGAAAGGTGAGAGAGCTGCCCTCAAAGAGTGTCGGTTTAGGCTAGAAGAAGCAGAGCTTCAGTTGAGGGGAAGACATGGCTTTCGAGAGGGTGGAGGAGACGATGACGACCAGCATGCAGAAAATGAGAATGATTTCGAAAGTGATAATGGTGATCATGATGGTGAAGCTATTCATGGTGACGAAGATAGTAGAAGTGAAAATGAAAGTGTTGATGATGAAGGTGATGAAGTAGGAATGGACCAGCAGAGGCAGGGGGATGATGGTGAATTTCAAGAGGGGGATGAAGATGAAGATGAGCAAGGGGATGAGCAAGAGGATGATGAACATGAGCAAGGGGGTGATGGTGAAAATGAGCAGGGGGAGAGGGGTGAAGATATGAACAATCCAGATGAATATGTGAAAAATCAGTTAGTGGAGTGGACTCTGGAGGGTGGGGTGACAATGAACAAAGTGGATGACCTGCTGAGAAGACTCCATCGGGTCCACCCAAGCCTTCCTTTGTCGTATAAAACACTTCTGGAAACGCCAAAAAATATTGAAGTTTTGGAGTGTGGTGATGGTACAATGTGGTACTTGGGAATTTCTCCCCAGCTGCAAAGGGTTTTATCTCCTCAATATTTTGATGACCACAATGATATTGCTATAGATGTAAATATTGACTCTGTACCTATCTTTTCTAATTCCAATGTTAACTTTGTACCAATATTAGGTCGACTTGTTGACACTAAGGTCGTATTTATCATCGGCATTTATTGTGGCAATGGTTCTGACCCCTCTGACCTCGATTCTTTTTTTGAAAAATATGTGGAAGATACCAATAACTTATCTAAGAATGGTCTACTTTATAGAGATCAGACTTTCAATTTCAGAGTACGCCATTACATTTTAGATCAAAAAGCAAGAGCATTAGTAAAGTGTGTGAAGGGTGTCAGGGGATACTACTGTTGTGAAAAATGCAATGTTCGTGGTGTTGACTTCATGAATAGGATGTGTCTCCTTGAGCATGACTGTGATTTGAGAACAGACGAAAGCTTTTTAGATTTGGCCGCTGCTTTGATGACACCAAGACTAGAACACGCTGATGATGATGATGAAGTTGATGAGCATGTGACGGGGCTATCTCCATTACTTCACTGTGAGAAGAAACTTGTATCAAAATTCCGTTTAGATTCTATGCACCTAGTTTGGAAAGGGGTCTTTTTGAGGTGGATTTATTTTCTTTGGAATGTTAGGGGAGACTTTTCATTGACACCACAAGAAAAGGCTGAAATTTTGGATGCATTGACATCTTTACATAAATGTTGCCCTAATGATTTTAATCGCAAACCGTACGCTTTTCATTCTGTTAAAAAGCTTAAAGCAACTGAGCTGCGAAGACTTGCTCTGTATGATGGACTCCTTCTATTTAGAAACCTGGACCATAACATTTTTAAGAACTTTCTTCTACTTCACTGTGGTGTTTTCATTTTGTGCAGTGAACAGTTTCATAACATCTTGAATGATGAAGCAAAACAGTTTCTCGTAGCGTTTGTTGAACATGCTGAAACCATCTTTGGCCAACAATTTATTGTGTACAATGTTCACAGCCTCGTTCATATGCCAAAAGAGTGCCTAGAACATGGACCATTAGATGGGTTTGGTGCGTTCCCATTTGAAAATTATCTGGGAATGATAAAGGCAAGTGTCACATCAAGAGTCAGACCATTACAGCAAGTAGCAAAACGAGAAATGGAGAGATGCCAAAAGGCCAAGAGAAATAAAGCCAAACCCCCGCCTGAACTACTTCAAATGCCTAGAACTAATGATGCTCATGAGCAAGTGGTGGGCCAGCAGTTTCTGAAAATATATATCTCTGACACAACATTTGCAATTAATGATGCTGACTCATGTTGTAGAATGAATGACGACTCTATTGTAATTTTAGAGAACATAATTTTATCTGACAATGGTCCACTTGTTAAAGGGAGAAAGTTTTTAAACCTGAGTGACTATTATGACTATCCCATCCCTTCTTCTCTTCTTGGTGTTCTAAAAGTCTCTCAGTTAGGTGACCCTTGTTACTGGAACCACACTGAGATCAAACAGAAATGTTACTTAATGCCACTAGCTGAACAGGAGTATTTGTGTGTGCCATTACTACATACTCACTAGGTGCTTAAATTACTGTCCAGTGTGTATGTGTATACTGTTTGCCTCATTATAGATAATTAACCTTTCGTTGTTTTTATTACAGTATTCTGTTGTGGAGTTTGACGATGGGACTGTGGATGCCATTCCATCCAAATGGGTGATTAAGAAAGATAACGGAAAATGTGCCTACTGGCCAAGTAATTGGTCTGATGCCAAAATAAGAAAGTCAATAGAAAATTGTGAACCCTACACTTCTGAATTTACTCTTAAAGAAAAAGTGAGGGTCATACATACTTACAGTAAGTAATTTTCCAATACTCATTTTATACTGTGGGAAAGGGACCTGTACTGCTTTGTAATCATTTAACTCTGTCGTCATTAATGAATGTGCGTATATTGCTGTTCTAGATACAATTTTGGTGGCAAGAGCCAATGCTACAAAATCAGAATTTACATCTAGCTTGGACACAGAGTCAGAAGAACTGGGGAGACACAAGCGCAAAAGACGAGCGCGTGTTATCTCAGATTTAGATGATGCAGTGGCTTCAGTCCCCCACAAAAAGTCATCATTTCCTCAGCCGCCTACAATTGCAAAATCAGTTGTGGGAAATGTGAAGGTCAAAGTTGGCAATAGTGTTCGGCCTTCAGAATTACCTATTTCCAGTTCATCTTCTGCTAACTCACAACATATACTAGGTAAATAGTATTTTCTTTCTATCAACAATCTTTTATTTTCCATCTATCTATCTTTGAGTGTATGTTCACTGTAAAATTAAATATTTTTTGCAGGGAAAGGTAAGGACTGTGATGGGGATGGAAAAGCCCAGAACAAGGCTCTGTCTTCAAATGAAAATCATTCCACAGTATCTGTTGGAAAACAACATCAAAAAACTGGTAAATTGAAAACTAGTATTTTGTTTCTCCTACAGCCCTTTCTTTCAAATAGCATTGAACTGACACAATTTTTTGTGCACTTATATGAAACTGAATGTCTTGCAGGGAAAGAGAAGAAATTCTGTAATAATAAGGATCCCGTCAACAATAAAAAGGAGGCTTCGTTTTCAAATTCTTCATATGAAAATCCTTTGAATTTAGTATGTGCTGGTAGCCCACACCTCAAACCAGGTACATTGAACTATAATATTTTGTTTTCCCTTATACCCATTCTTTTATTAGTATTGTACTTTGTGTGTGTGTGTGGGTGTTGTTGCAAAATTAAATGATCTGCAGGGAAAGATACAACACTCAGTGGTGCTGCAGTGAACAACAACAGAAGGGAGACATCTCAACAAAATGGGGCTTTGAGCTTGAGCACTCAGGAAGATGAGGCAGAAGATGATCTATCCCTTCACTCAGGTTATGAAGACAGCTTGTATGGAGACGATTTATCTTCTAATATTGAATCTCCTATTCAATTGTGTGGAAAATCTCATTCATCAGGTACACTTCAGTTTGCGCAATTTTTCCTGATTGTCACCTACTTTGTGAACAAACCCGGAATAATTTTATGATCAAGTTGTGAATTTGAATTAACTTCTTTTTTGCAGCAGATCTAAATGAGGAGCAGAACAAGAATAAGGATGAGACATCCAAAGGGTTAACAAAATCAGCAAACCATAAGGATGAGACAGCTAAAGGGACAATAAAATCAGCAAACCAGACAATTTCTAAAGGTAAATGTTTACAGAATTTGTGTGCCTTCATTGCAAAACCAAACTGTTGCCAAAGCTATTCATATCTAATGTGCATCTTTTCCTTCCAAACCAGCGTTGCCACATAATGTTAATTATCTCTTTGATTTGTTACAGCTGAATATGTTGCTCTGCTCCCCTTACTAGCTGTAATTAATCAGCGTTTGGCTACCATAGAGAGAGTGCAGAGCAGTATTTTGAGAGCAGTGAAGCCTGGTCAGAAACTTGATCTCAATGTAAACAACAGGTTTCCACTCAAGAACTTGGACGATTTTGATTCGTGTGAAGATTACCTCTCAGACAAAACTAATGCCACAGAAGTAGTAAGTGTCCTTTTAATCTATGTATTTGAAAGATAAAGCTTGGCTTAAAATACAAAGAGTGGGTAAAAAAATGTTAAAGCAAAGAATTAAATCCATCCTATATAATAAGGCTATTGTAAAGTGAATAAGGTTATCTTATAAACCAAAGCTCAAAGTTTAAAAAATTTGCTTGATAGAACTTAGTTTTTAGCTTAGAAATATGTAAGAAGTGTGAAGTGGATCCTGAGAAATATCCCAAATAGGTGTGTTTTTCTTTAATCAAAATTTGCACGAACTTTACACGATGAACTTTTTGTTTTATACTGGCCAACTTTGGCTTCAAATGAGCCTAATATTATTTGGTACAATAGTTTATTGCTAAATGTGAAGTTTTGTTCATACTTCCACATGAACAATGTTGGTGAAACTGACATTCAAACTGAATTTAAAGAAATTTTGATCAACTATAAGTGACAGATTTTCATTGAACACATGAACATTATCTTACCCACTCTTAAGATTTCCATCTCAAGCCACAGCTTCAAAATGTGTGCCTTTTGTTTCCCAGTTTGTTGATTGATCTCTCACTTTCAGACCGAGTTTTTGTCAACATCTAGTGATAGTTCGAAGGATTTGAAATGTCAGACATACAACATGCTAAAGGTTGTTATGTCAGATGAATTGGCAACCGAATTCAACTGGAAAGGGTCAAGGGGGAAAATGGCATTTTCTAAGAGTAAGCTTCAGAGTGTTTTAAAAGGTGAGAAATTGGAGGCTGGTGGTGAAATTTCTTATCAAATTCCAAAAGTTTTTTTTTTTGACAATATTACCTCCAGATACATTTTAATTTAATTTGATTTATTTCCAGGTGCTTTGCTAGATTGTAACAAGGAATCAGCAGGGTTAGTAGTACCCACTGCGGAGGAAGCAATAAAGAACTGGCTCAAATATGCTGAGAAGCGACTATCCAACCAAAAATGAAATTGTACATTTTTGTTTTGTTTCTTCTTTTTTTTGCAAGTTTTGTTGCTCCTACTCCTAGTCAATGTCATTTTTGTTTTAGATTAGGATCTATCTATCTGTTATTATTTTTATTTTTTATCAAATTTGTGGCGAGCAAACTGGTCTCTGTCCTCTGGCCTCGAGGTCTTTAAGAATGACTTGAAAGCTTCATTGCCTATGGAATCTCAATCTGCTAAGTTGGTAAATAAAATCAACATTTTTCTACAAAAAAAAAAACTGATTTTCTATGTACTGCCTACCCTTTACCCAACTATATAATTTGCAGAGTTATTCCCAAATTTGAGATTCAGATCTGCATGTAGCACGTTTGTACGTGGAGACATTTACGGCTAATTCATTTTCCAGAAAAAGCTGTTATAGGGTATTGGTCTAGAGCGCTGAGCGGAAGTAAAAGAACAAAAACGGAAGACTCTTAGCTTAAGCGCTCCATGAGTGCGCGCGCGCACTGAGTTCAGTCAGAGGCGAGTGCCTGAGCGCACTGTGCCCACCTCTGTTGAGAGAGCTTGGTTTATTTAAAAAGGAAAAGTTATATGAATAACTGTTTTTAACCGGCCAGCCAGCAGCGTCCACGTAAGCCTCTCCGTGTCTCGCAGTTTTTCCGGGTGATGCTTGGAATGGCGCAGATCGGGTGTCAGTTCGGCCTACCACTTACACACTACTACTATGTGGTACAGTGCAAGCGAGAACGGAGCGGGTCGAGTCAGCCGGCAGCCCAGACAATCCCCTTCATTGTTGTGTTGAAACAGTGGGGGAACAGTCGTGCAGTCGTAGTACTACTTGTTCGCTTGGATATGACCCGCCAGGACGAGTGTATCAGCTTCTTACAGGTCGGTGCCACACATTCCGGGACCGGGTGTATCAGAGAGGACGAAAGTGCAGGCGTGTTTGCCTTCCCAAGGGGCTAAGCTGCCTTTACGAACAGAGCAAGTATGCAAACCTGCTCGCACCTGCGGCTTGTCTGATACAGCCGATACACACATAGGTAAATGTGCTGCTTTGAGAGAACGTCATTATAGCTTAATTCCTCGACTCTTGCAGTGCGTAGTTCATGACTTGCGCGATAAGTTGGCAGTCTACGAAGCCATCCTCGCCCAGCTGAGTCCAGCCTGTAAGTATTCCCGGGTGTCTCGTCCCCGTTGAGTTGCATACGCGCTGACTCTTAGGCGCTCATAGGGCGACCCATGGTCTTCGCGGCCACCCCCAGGCTCAGCCCCGCAGAACTGCGAGTGTCCCCGTGGAACAGCGGCCTATGCGCGGAAATCCTTGCCGCGGTAGTGCCCGCGGTTTCGCGGGACTGAGCCTCGGGGGGGGCCGCGACGTACCGGGTGTATCAGAGAAGACGCAGGTGCGGGCGGGTTTGCCTACCCTCTCCACCTGTAAGGCGCCATAGCCCCTTGTGTAGGCAAACCCGCCCGCACCTGCGTCTTCTCTGATACCCGGTACACGGGTCCCTCGACGGGTCCCCTACACTGTAAATCAGGGGTGTCCAGCCATAGTGCGACTGAAGTTGCACGACGCACGAACCTGTGCAACTTAGGTCGCACTATTGCTCGACACCTTGTGTTTTGGCACCCTTTCCCTGCAGAAGGGTCGAGGCCGCGCCTCAGTAGGGTGTCCTGTCATTTGACAGCCCTTGCCCGTTCTAGTCTGCAGGGAAAGGGTGGCAAAACACAGGGTGTCGAGCAATAGTGCGACGTAAGTTGCACAGGTTCGTGCGTGCGTCGTGCAACTGAAGTCGCACTATGGCTGGACACCCCTGATCTACAGTGCAGTCCTGTCTGCGCCAGCGCGTATGCAACCCACCATGCTGGCATGGCGTAAGAGCCGGGACGGGACACCCGGTACTACTTCTGCCAAGACAGGACGTGTCTGTCCATGACGAAGTTAACCGGATTCCTCTGCGTCAGATCCCGAGCCTCCTGAGCTCGACGAGGGTGCCCTCGTTCAGGTTCAACGCTCAACACCCGTCATCGCGGTCACCGAGCCCAGCACAAGCTCGACGGGATCCGCGGAGACCCGCGGTAGGGCCCACCGGCACCGGCTGGAGGCCGTGGTCGAGCCACGGGGGACTCGCGGGACGCGTGTGCTGGGTGCAGCATGGCCGCGGGCAGCAGCCGTGACAGTCGCCACCAGCACGACAAGCATCGGCTCCGTCAGAGCGGAGCCGACGGCCGCGACGGACGGGACGGGCCCTCACGCGCCTGACCAGCTGTACGCAGCAGCAGCAGGACCAGCAGCGGTCGCGCCCCAGTCGAGGGCCGCAGCTGCCAGTGGTAGTGAGCTGGTACTGGCGTGGGGCTCTGCTGCTCCAGTGGGGCCTCCAGCCCGGCCTCCGGTGCGTCCTCCAGCCCGGCCTCCAGCTCGTCCTCCAGCCCGGCCTCCAGCTCGGCCTCCATCCCAGCCTCCAGCCCGGCCTCCGGTGCGTCCTCCAGCTCAGCCTCCAGCCCGGCCTCCAGCCCGGCCTCCAGCTCGTCCTCCAGCTCGTCCTCCAGCTCGGCCTCCAGCTCGTCCTCCAGCCCGGCCTCCAGCTCGGCCTCCATCCCAGCCTCCAGCCCGGCCTCCGGTGCGTCCTCCAGC
>NW_026267512.1:153151-159890 GCF_000697945.3 Frankliniella occidentalis | reverse complement strand
CCTCCAGCCCGGCCTCCGGTGCGTCCTCCAGCTCGGCCTCCAGCCCGGCCTCCAGCCCGGCCTCCAGCTCGTCCTCCAGCTCGTCCTCCAGCCCGGCCTCCAGCTCGTCCTCCAGCCCGGCCTGCAGCCCGGCCTCCAGCTCGTCTTCCTGCGCGGCCTCCAGCTCGGCCTCCAGCCCGGCCTGCAGGGCCTGCCCGTGCCCGTCTCCCACACAGGACTGTCCGGCATCCAGTGCGTAGAAGTTCGAGCCCTGGCCCAGCCCAGCGCCGAACCCCCCGCGCCCCGTCAGCGCAGTGGTGGGTTCGGCAAGGGGCAGCGACTGAGGTAGGACGTGCCCTGGAGCGGAGCAGCACCGCAGCCACTCCGACGCATTTATGCACCTTTGTTTGGTAAAGTTGTAAATAGCTAATAAATGTTAAATTGAAATTTCAACTGCTCAATTTCTTGAATGGGAGCTTCTATTCTGGGTGAAGGAACCTTGATATGCATCCCGCCAAAATTTGGCAATTGTACAAACAGGCAGACAGCCTTATTGTGACATATTTTGGGGGGAGACAGATAAACCTTTTGAGTATCAAACACTTTTATTAAAAGCAGGCAGAGAACCAGTATGCTGGTTTGCTGCTTCAGAACAAACATAAAGATAGAAGTTTTAAAAGAGGACAGATGCTTTTAAGCATATTAATGGAAACAAAACTAAAACTGAAGTCGAACATTACTAATGTGCACCAGAAAAAGCTTAATAGTCTTGTGAAGCCAGTGACACGGCTTTGCGAAGTGGTTGCAGCCAATCAGGTTATAGAAAACAAATAAAAGGTGTGGCTTTCAACTTCCCGCTGGCTTCACAAGACTAATACCAGCTATAAAACAAAACTCAAAATTAGAAAATAAAGTCACATTAGTTTCATAGTCATTTCACAAGACCCTTCAGCATATGATAAAATATGATTCTAATGTGTCTTTCTGATTATGGTTCCTGTTACAGTTGTCACAAATCGATGATTTAGGTCTACCTCTGTACAAGTCATATTACTAATTGTAAAGATATTGTCCAATACCGGATCATTTCCACTGATATTATTAGGGGGACTTGTTGAAAACATCAAATGGAGTACGAAAACATAAAGTACACCCATTGAAATGGGTTAAGTCCTCCGCTGCTTCTACGCATTTGCCACATTACAATTCCAGAACTTCGTAACACCCACACACGGGTGTCCCCCAGGAGAGACTTTAAAAAAAACTTGGTCAACTTACAATTTAAAGTGCTGGTGCAAGAGAAATACAGGCCAAATGTAACAAAAAAACATCACACTGAAAAGAGAAGAAAAAAAAGTTACTTCACATGTACAAAACATAAGATACAATAATTTAAAACAAACCTAGATACGAACAGAAAGATTTCATTTGGCCACTGTTTGTTGGCTCCTCTTCACAAGACTTGTCTAATGTATGTATAGTCTGGAAAGATTGAATGATGTTAATGTCTCAGCTAAAACACTCCGTTGAAAGTTTGTACTGTAAGACAAGATGCTAAAAGTACCTTCTTAATATCAACCAGATCAAATACACTGGTATCTCTGTTTATAGAGGATGCTTCTGCTTCACCAGTCTTTTCACCACCAGAAAGATCACGCATCAGCTCAGGGTTCATAAGATTAGCTTGTTTCTGAAATAAAAAACGCATATTGACTTGTTTTGACACAACAATAAGGAGTACCAGCGAGCAGCACACAACTTACAATGACTTGAAGAGCATCAGAAAGTTTAGCATGCAGATCCCTTATTGCCTTCTCCTGGCGACCAATGATTGCTTTCAATGATTTATCACGGCCATTAATGTTTCTAACATTAGGACGCCTACAATTGTGAGAGTAGGTGAGATCTGGACTTGTGTTCCTACCTTGGTCCATTTGTGGATCAAATAGATATAGGCAATTTCCAGATACTACTTCAGGCTCAGATCCACTACCTGGAAAATCCATAAATCCAGCATCTCTCGTTTTTATAAGAGCACGCCCCTTCTTCTGTTCCTGAAATCAAAAGGGAGAAGTGATTTAGACAGCCTGCAATATATTAAATTTCATTCAAAAAGTACAAAAAACACAAAGTTTACTAACATTTTGGTTGAGATTTTCTTTCAAAGTCTCTGTATGTTGAGCTGACATCAAAAAAGATTGAGGTGTTTCTTGAGGGGCAAAATATTCATTACAGAGTTCACCTGAGCTTCCACAAGCTAAGTCGGCTGTACCTAGAAATTTGTTGTAAGGTGTACCATTGTTTTGACTTTGGAAAACACATTTATTGTATGCAATTTCGAATGGTGTGAGTTTTATATCAGCATTTTCCAATGTTTGTGGGGTAATATTGTCCTCGCGGACATTTTTGTACCAGTCATGATTCTCTTGCCAATCCTGACCATTCGTAGAAGGATTATCAATTTTTTCGATAAATTGAAAAAAATCACTTTTGCCCGGTGGGATTCATTTGTGCCACCTGTATTTCGTGCCACCTCTCTGAAAAACAGTGTTTTTTTTTATTTTTCCAAAAATTTTTTTGTTGGTGTGTTTTTTGTGCCACCTATATTTTGTGCCATCTCACGCAAAAATACTTCTGCAATATTTTTTTTTTCTTTCGTGTATTTTTTGTGCCACCTATTTTCTCTGCCACCTCTCAAAATTAGTTTTTCAGTTTCGTTTTTTGCGCCGTGTTTTTCTGTGTGTTTTTTGTGCCACCTGCATTTCCTGCCACCTCCCAAAAGCATATTTTCTATGTTTTAGAAAAAAGAAAAATGTGTGTGTATTTTATGCCACCTGTATTTTGTGCCACCCTCGAGCCCCGTTGTTTATTTGTCCCACCTGCTTTCTGTCCCACCAAAAAAAAAAAAAAAAAAAAAAAAAAAAACTGAAAAAAAAATGATTTTTTTTTTAATGAAAAGAAAAAAAAAGAGAAGCGAAAGCTCGTTTATGCCACTTTCAAAAAGGTGGGTGACAACCAGTCTCTTCTGTGTCAGACACGTCTACATTTTTCAATGTAAGTCACACACTTCCATTCGTTGAGTACCACTCCGTCCCTGACATGCTAAGCAATTTTTAACTGATTAAGCTAAAAGTTCCACCTGGGCAAAGGGTAATCTACCACACCGTCCACCACACCGGGCGTCACAAGAGCCCCGTTCCCCGGTGGTGTTGGTTGATGGTTAATCGGTCATTTAAGCGCTATATATGACAGCCTCTTCCCCCGGGAAGGAACCGACCCCGAAGGTGCATACCCAGGGTAATACATCGTGCTCCATTTCTCCGATAGCAAATCGCGAGCGTTGATATGTGTGTGTATGTGTGTTATTCTCTCGGTACATTGCGCGAGTGCGTCACGCGCCGATATCGCATCGTAGTGCATCGGGTGCAGTGTGGTCGGAAGGAGCGCCGTGCGGGTAGGCAACCGCCCACACCCGGCAGGTTTGGTTGCCTATCGGCCGCTCTGCAGGGGCTGTGCGTTTGAGCCTCTCAGCCACCGTCCGACGCCCTCGCTGTCACCAACAAGTGCTTCACGACGACCGCGTTTACTGTTGCTAACTGTTCGTTGTACTTTTTTGTTGCATGTCCCTGTGGTGGTGCTGTGGAGGGAGGCGTGTGCACTCTCCCCGCTTCGCTTGCACCGCTTTCCGTGACTCACTCGAGGGGTGCCCAACTGTGGTAATCAGGTGTACACAGAGTTGGTAATCACTGGTAATCACTGGTAATCCCTGGTAATCTATGCACTCTTGAGGGTCCTTTCAAAGGACAAATTTGTTGATTGAGACATGCATTTTTGTGGACATCTTGTCTAAATGCAAACGCCCATGTTTAATATGACGTATTTGCATCCCCCCATGGACGAAAACATAATTTGTCCAATCATAGAATGCAAGTTTGTAACTTGCAAGATGAAGAATTAAGAATTACCTAAAATGTGCACCATAATGCATCTTTCTCGGGACAAAAAATGGTTGTTTCGATTTAGAATGCAGGCGAATCATACCTAGTATTCATTGGTAATCTTTGGTAATCCTTGGTAATCCCTGGTAATCTTTACAATTTGGTAATCCGGTGTACACATTTTTATGGAGTTGGGCACCCCTCGGACTCACTTTACCAGCAGAATCTGCCCACCCCTGTCGATCACTGCCCGGAAGCTGAAGTGCCTCTGCAACTCCCGCGCTTATTATGCAATAAAAACTAGTTTACAGCCATGTGCAAAATATTGCTTTGCCTTATCTCTTGTTAACCTTGGAGTCCTGATCTGTCTTTTGCAATGCTATATTATCCTGCAGCCACACCGAAAGAATGCAGAGTTGCGCAGGTAGGTGTGATCTGTGCACGCATGCCGAGGACAAGAACAATGCGGGGGGGGGGGGGTGTAGTACAGATCATGAGAGCTTGTGTTAAGTAAGAACGACACACTTAAGAACACAAAACCAGGGTATTGTTAAGAGAAGGGCGGTTCGGAATGGCAAGGGTTTATTGCAGGGAGAGGGCAAGGTACAGAGGAACTGGTTGCTCAGGACGGCGGTCAGGGCAAGAGTGCGTCGGGGCAGCCGGCAGCCAGGGGGGAAGCGGCGCCGGGGGAGAGGGGAAGGGCTGGTCCAGAACCCCAACATCATACATTTTTTGGCCGGTGCCCTTTGTACGCCAACAGCCGCAGGCCTTAATGAGGTAGGTGTAACAGGTAATAAGAGCGAAAGGATATGCTGCACGCGCACGGAAAGCTCGCCCTCGAGCACATTGATGCAGGTGACAGGAAATTTATTACACAGGGTGGTCCACAGGCCCCTTCCTTCATTTTGCTTATACTGTACCGCACGCAGGCGGGCGGGCGGGCTTGCCTACCCTTGCTCAACACGGCGCCTAGCGACCCTGTGCGAGTATGCAACCTGTCCGCACCCCCACATGCGGTACAGTATAAGCAAAATGAAGGGGGCGGCGCTGCGTCGACTCCTATTCTCCATTTGCAGCTCATCGCGCCAGTCCTTCGAAGTTTTTACTCCATGCGCTTCACGCACTGCTGTCGCAGGCTGACCTTGCGCAGCTGCTCGGCGCCTCGGAGGAAGGCCGCGGCCCCGGGTTAGTTGGAGATCGTCGTGCTCATCACGTACAGTACAGCGTCACCTCGCGCAGGAACCTGCAGGCCGCCACGGCCTCCACCCCGGACAGCGCGGGGCAGCTCAGCACGCGCAGGGTGGGCATGCCGGCCAGCACCTTCGACCGCTCGGTGGGTAGCAGGTTCTCGTACGGCGTCCCGAGGTTGCTCGGGAAGTTCGCCTCCTTGGCAAAGGGGGGGGGGGTCACGCACCCGCCAGAACGTCCTCGGTGCACAGGCCTCTGGCCAAGTTGATGGGGAAGTCCGGAAAAGGAATAGGCGGAACGCACGCGACTCATGCTGAGCTATGCGACTGACGAGTCTAACTGGGGGTTGAAGGTCACCAGGGCCTTGAGCACTATCAGCCGCAGCACCTCCGCCATCCAGCGCTTTCGAAGGCGGCTTGGCGAGTGCATGCAGTGCTGCGCGTGTGAGACCCCAGCTCACGTAGCCCACAGTCTGCTGTTCGAAATGTGGAGGGTTCTTAGTCGATCCCGAATTCAAATCAAGTACTCAAGTAGCAAAGACAAATTTGTCTTTTCTGTGTGGTGCATGAACGAACTCGATCATCTCGCCCGGTCTCGTATTGACTGTACTTTGCACTTGATGTTAGAGGTCCTGGTGGCTCTCGGTCCTTCCCCCACCTCCGACCTTCCCCAGCCAAACATTATCGCTCCGGCAGTCCTTTTCATACCGGCGGGCCCCTGCCGTGAAGCAGGCAGGCAACCCATGTGGCATAAGCCAGAGTGGTTGCGTACCTCCCAGGCGCGCGGCGCAGTAATACAAAGGTGCTGGTGGGAGAGGTGTATGTGTGTCGCTGCGCCAGCGCGGGCAGCGCGTTCTCGGACAGGTCGAGCCTCGAGCTTCTGCAGCAAAGCAAAGAATCCCGTCTCCATGACGCGCAGCTTGTGGCCAGCCATGTTGAGCTTGTTGTAAGCTCGCGGAGCTCGGCGAAGGTGGGTGTCGATGCATTGGCTAGGCGGTTGCCCTTGCCGGTGTCGTCCTGGATCAGGATGACGACGACGGCGAAGACCCCGCTTCCCCTTCGGCGTCAACTTTGTGTGTCGTCAGAGACGGTGACGATGACTCGCCGACTCGGGATCGGGCCGGCTTAGGACTGAGGCCGCCGAACAACGGTTTCGGTGACATCCACGCCCAAGCGCCTGTTTTCCGACCAGGTTTGAGATCGAGCTGCAGCCTCCGCAGCCGGCCGAGGGCGTCTTGCTTACGGATAGCCAAGCATGGTGAACACGGCTGCTATCGGGCGCACGGTAGGAGGGAGCAGCACGGTGGACACGGTCGTGGCGTTCAACGCGTGGCACCTCGCGGTCTGCAGGCATGGGGGTCGCTGGGGTGTCGATCAGTCACGATGACGGCACGGTAGCCGAAGCACCAGCATTATGCACAGCGCGTCCCGGTGGAGACCGATATAGCGGCGAAGGTGCGGCATGTAGCGTGCCTTGACTGCTGCAGGGCGTTCAGCCTCTTCGCCTGGTGATAACGGCGACGATACCTGATGTGCGATGCCCTCCCTCCCCGGCGCCGTGCTGCTCCTCGCTCCCTAGACGCTTCCCCTTCGCCGTCACGAGGCTCGTACCTTGGACGACTACAGTCGTGCACC
>NW_026267512.1:152017-152544 GCF_000697945.3 Frankliniella occidentalis | reverse complement strand
CTCGTCCTCTCTCCCTCAATCCTGCAGCGCGCAGCATTTAACTACAGAACTGAACATAGCTTGCATTTTCAAATTGAGAACGAGAATCAGGCTATGTTTAATTCAGTAGTAAAATGCTGTGCGCTGTAGGATGGAGGGAGGGAGGGGGAGACTGATAGATTCATAGTTCCAGTTACTTTAGTTTTATTCACGTTAGTTGATGTTATTAGATTGGTGAGGTAGGATACTTTTACACACTGATTGAACTTCAAGCACTCCTTAAACACACCGCCACCAGATTGATTCAAAAGAAACCGAGCTTGTTAGGACGGGCCGCACGTAAACTCCATTGGACACCTAGAACATGTAAAGAGATTCTGTGACAGCAATGAAGTGGAAATAAGCTTCATTGTGCTCATCCTCTTTGATTAACACCGTCGATATGTTTTCTAGTTCAAAAGCTACTTACTGTGCGCAGCATGAAGTAAAAACTTTACTCGGTGCCAAGGCGAGAGGAGACTGGAGAAAGGCAGCGATAACTAATTTTT
>NW_026267512.1:145389-146971 GCF_000697945.3 Frankliniella occidentalis | reverse complement strand
GTTTTTCAGTTTCGTTTTTTGCGCCGTGTTTTTCTGTGTGTTTTTTGTGCCACCTGCATTTCCTGCCACCTCCCAAAAGCATATTTTCTATGTTTTAGAAAAAAGAAAAATGTGTGTGTATTTTATGCCACCTGTATTTTGTGCCACCCTCGAGCCCCGTTGTTTATTTGTCCCACCTGCTTTCTGTCCCACCAAAAAAAAAAAAAAAAAAAAAAAAAAAAACTGAAAAAAAAATGATTTTTTTTTTAATGAAAAGAAAAAAAAAGAGAAGCGAAAGCTCGTTTATGCCACTTTCAAAAAGGTGGGTGACAACCAGTCTCTTCTGTGTCAGACACGTCTACATTTTTCAATGTAAGTCACACACTTCCATTCGTTGAGTACCACTCCGTCCCTGACATGCTAAGCAATTTTTAACTGATTAAGCTAAAAGTTCCACCTGGGCAAAGGGTAATCTACCACACCGTCCACCACACCGGGCGTCACAAGAGCCCCGTTCCCCGGTGGTGTTGGTTGATGGTTAATCGGTCATTTAAGCGCTATATATGACAGCCTCTTCCCCCGGGAAGGAACCGACCCCGAAGGTGCATACCCAGGGTAATACATCGTGCTCCATTTCTCCGATAGCAAATCGCGAGCGTTGATATGTGTGTGTATGTGTGTTATTCTCTCGGTACATTGCGCGAGTGCGTCACGCGCCGATATCGCATCGTAGTGCATCGGGTGCAGTGTGGTCGGAAGGAGCGCCGTGCGGGTAGGCAACCGCCCACACCCGGCAGGTTTGGTTGCCTATCGGCCGCTCTGCAGGGGCTGTGCGTTTGAGCCTCTCAGCCACCGTCCGACGCCCTCGCTGTCACCAACAAGTGCTTCACGACGACCGCGTTTACTGTTGCTAACTGTTCGTTGTCCTTTTTTGTTGCATGTCCCTGTGGTGGTGCTGTGGAGGGAGGCGTGTGCACTCTCCCCGCTTCGCTTGCACCGCTTTCCGTGACTCACTCGAGGGGTGCCCAACTGTGGTAATCAGGTGTACACAGAGTTGGTAATCACTGGTAATCACTGGTAATCCCTGGTAATCTATGCACTCTTGAGGGTCCTTTCAAAGGACAAATTTGTTGATTGAGACATGCATTTTTGTGGACATCTTGTCTAAATGCAAACGCCCATGTTTAATATGACGTATTTGCATCCCCCCATGGACGAAAACATAATTTGTCCAATCATAGAATGCAAGTTTGTAACTTGCAAGATAAAGAATTAAGAATTATCTAAAATGTGCACCATAATGCATCTTTCTCGGGACAAAAAATGGTTGTTTCGATTTTGAATGCAGGCGAATCATACCTAGTATTCATTGGTAATCTTTGGTAATCCTTGGTAATCCCTGGTAATCTTTACAATTTGGTAATCCGGTGTACACATTTTTATGGAGTTGGGCACCCCTCGGACTCACTTTACCAGCAGAATCTGCCCACCCCTGTCGATCACTGCCCGGAAGCTGAAGTGCCTCTGCAACTCCCGCGCTTATTATGCAATAAAAACTAGTTTACAGCCATGTGCAAAATATTGCTTTGCCTTATCTCTTGTT
>NW_026267512.1:137902-138274 GCF_000697945.3 Frankliniella occidentalis | reverse complement strand
CGCTGTGCTCGCGGGGGCGCGCTCGTGGCGCGCTGGGGGTCGGGGCCGGAGGTGCTCGCGGTGCTCGCGCTGTGCCCGCTGTGCTCGCGGGGGCGGCCAGGGCTTCACCTGCGCGGCGCTGTTCTGTCAGGGTAACGAGGCAGGGCCGCCGAGTGCGCGCGGTGTCGTCAGTTCGGGCGCCGCGCGCGACGCCGGGCAGGCTCGCGGCAGCCCGATGGTCCTCCTGGACCGGAGGCCGCCTCCCCCCGGGCCCTGCGGACCACCCACCGGGCCGGGCACAGCGATCGCCGATTGGTTCCATCGGGGTATTGGCCGGGGGCTGCTGGGTCCGCGCGCGCGGGCCGGACCGCCCCCGAGGCCCCCGCAGCCCCC